>NC_052392.1:14151580-14330845 GCF_009389715.1 Phoenix dactylifera | reverse complement strand
CATATAAGCAAATCAAATATTTTTCCCTAACACGAGAGAGAGAGAGAGAGAGAGAGAGTTTGTAAACAACATACTTAGATAAGGCTTGCCATAATTTTTTCACATTCAAGGTTATTCAAAGTTAAATCGGTGCTCATAAAATAGATATTCCGAGTCCTCATGGCAGAGGTCAACGACAATGACAAGTATACTCAATCTTCTAGTTTTATAGTGACACTAGGTTACACACTCAAGAAAATATAGGGAAGATGAGATACATCAAAATGCAGAAGAGAAATGTTTGGAAATTAGGATAAGTTTTACTCCAGTAGTCTAATTTTATTCAACAAAAGCTTGGAGACAACTACTCATACGACTTGAAATACTGCCCCAAATCCTTTACAATATAGCAGTATAGTTAACTCATATTTGACTTTCGAGTTCAATTTGAATTAGTGAAAGTTATCTGAAGCAATGCATGGGCATGCAAATATATCGCATAGAAAACCTCTCAAATTTCACCTTTTCTAGTTTATTTACCCAAGACCATTTGAGAATATTTTGCAAAAATGCATGAAGAGTGTTTCCGCTGCATGTGACAATCCTGTAGTCCCTATTCCATTGGTTGCAGAATAGAATCTGCTGGAATAGCAGAAAATAAGTAATAAGTTTGATAGAAAATAAAGGAGCGGTTGAAGAACAACTAAGTTCTTACCATTTCTCAGATATCTTTATTCTGATTTAAATGGATAGGTGAGTTAACAAAAAAAAAAAAATCCAAAAGGTGCCACTACCACCAACCCTAGACAGTGGTGGATAGGAAAAAATGGAAATGTTGAAAATACAATTTTACTCTAGGTTAAACCCATCCTGCACCAGGGCTTAAGAAAGAGGCAAATCACTTTATAAACACAGAAGACCAAACAAGTTTTGAACCTTAATCAGTTTTAGAATCATAATCTGCATTAACAAGTCCACAAATCATGATTCTAACTACAGTACAACTATTATTGCAATTAGAGGCTAGCTAACTATGTAGTAGAATGCATAAAGATCGCTCATGAAACCTAATGCTCATAATCTCACCCAACTCAACCTTGAGTAGGCAATTCTATCTTAGTTTAATCTAGCTTCACTTTGCACCATTTTTTTTTTGCTGACACTTTGGTTACTTTATCTTCATGCTCATCTTTGTTTGGTTAAAAAAAAAGTTTCCAACTTCCACTCAAAGGATCCTATATAGAAAAAAGCAAAACAACATTAGTGCATAAGAACATTGGCCATGAGCTACACAGATGTCTGACAATCTTGCAAAACAATTAAATGTTGGAAGGAGACAGTTAAGTAATAAATTTTACAGATAGAACGGTAATGACAACAACCTTCTATTCAAACAGAATCACTAAAAAAACTGTGAACAGATTTACATCCACATCATACATACTAAATGAAAAAAATACGAGGAAACAAAAAAAAAATTCTTACCAAACCACCTTTAGCTCCAGTTGTCGTCATAAGAGAGAGACAATTTCTCAGAAAGGGCTTTTGGAGTCCACTTGGAAATAAGGTTTGGTTTACCTCGGAAGTCAGAACGTTCATAGAACTGGACATCATTCTATCCAACAATGTTGTTGCAGATTCTCTATTACGACATAGGACCTTCTCGATCTCCCTCTGTAATTTCATTGGGTCTAGCAAAAGTCCAATACGATACCCAAACAAAGTGTGTTAAATATATTAAAATTTTAAAATACAAAGTACAAACAAAAACTTCAAGAGATGTCATATTCCTTTTTTTGGTTAAAGATGTCATATTAAAAGGTCGTGTTACCACATAAAAAGAAACAGAAAAGGCATTGTAGTAGCAGTTTTTTTAGATGACCGAAGCAAATCTAGGTAACACTTAATTCAAATATGGATTAAATCAAAGCACCACAATGGCCCCAACATCGGAAGAAGCTTAAGAGTATGATAAATACATAAATAGATCAGCCGGGTCTTTGCCAGGGACTCTTAACACAAGACAAACGAGAAGTGATAACACCAAACATTTTGAGGGTTTGGAGGTTGGAGGAGGGAGGGACAGAGGGACGGAGACAGGGGGAGAGAGAGAGATCGGGGACATAAATTCATTATTTAATATTTTAAAATGAAAGGCTTGTGAATGGAATCGTAACATGCACACTGTAGCCGAGTAATTTGAACAAACCTCTATCCCCATCTTTAAAAGCAGTAAAACGAATGTGGACATCTTCACTTAGTGCTTCACTTTTTTCTAGTATTCTTTTCCTCTCCATATCTGAACTCTGGTCGAGTAAAAGGTCATCTACTCCACAAGTAAATCCATGCATCTGAAACCATAAGTTGTCATTCACTATATGCACACAGGTAAGGCATTAAAATAAATAGCAATGCATCAATTGTATAATTCCTGGGAAAAAACTTAGCAATTGACCTGTAGAAATAAAGTAAATAGACGACTGAAAACTGAAAGCAAAATGCCTGCAGTGTCTGCACCATAGAGTTCATGGATCGTATGGACCAACCCATATTTCCCAAATTGAGCCTTGTCAACCATTCCATGTATGAGATCATTGTTGTAAATAAGTAACTTCAGTTCATTATGATTTTTTCCAAGATATTCCTTGGGAATTCTGCCTTTATTTTCAACAGTAAATGGTGGGCGGCCTCGTGTAATATGATTTAAAATTGCAGTTATGACCTGGATTGCCACAAAGAAGTTAGATGAAAGCGCATATTGTCAGATCATTGAATGTTTCTTAACATTAAATAGTTTAAAGCTAAAGATAGCAATTTCTAAACAGTTTTCCATCAGCATTTTTATAGCATCAACCTGTTTTCCCGTCCATAGTGGAATTGGCTTCCAAATAGCAGGAAGAAGAGGCTGTATCTCATCATCTGAAGATAATGTGCAAACATTTCGACCAAATCTGCCGGGTTGAGAACTGGCAATAGGAGGCATGCAAGAAGCATACAAAAGCTGATGGTACTGCTCACGGGTCAAAAATGTGTCCAACTTTGTTAGAAGTACAGCACTTACTATATGATCCTGAAGAATACATTGCAGAAAACATTGGGAACTGACAAATTCAGTTTCTTTCAGAAAAAAAGAAAAAAGTTCAAAAAATGAAACAGCATCAACTCGTTACCTGAATCAGACCCCTGATTGGATCCCCACTTGTTGGAACAACGTACTGCTTGTTTGCATTAACAATGTTAATGGCTTCAGCCCGTGAAATTTCATCTTGTGGAAGGTGAACATTCATCTCATCTCCATCAAAATCAGCATTGTAGGTGCTGCAAAAATAAGATTTTGTTTTAGCATTGATGAGAAAGAGGAAGCCAGTACCAAAATAAATTCATTTTGAAACCTGCAATTAGCATAGTGCATGCGAAGTGTCTTTTCTCCTTTCAGAACACGAACAACATGAGCCATCATGCTAGGCTTGTGAAGAGTAGGCTGCAAATTCAAAAAATAAAACCACAAAGGAATAAAAAACCTATAAGAAATAACAAAGGATGCTACTGAAGGATCATATTAATTTAGACATGTTGAAATTATACGTTAAATTAGCTTATTCACTGGTCTTATGTTACAAAAGGCTATAGGACTGTTTTCTTCATTTTTGAGTTTTAGGCATCCAAAATACTCCAAAAGGCACCAGGTGTTTTACACATCTATTCATAAATCATCAGACAGAATAATAAACAAAGCAGACCCATCAAAATATTTCATAAATCTGCCACACATTTTTCTTCTCCGCTGAAAAGATTTGTCCACTATAGTAAAAAAATTTAATAAAATAAGGGAAAAACTGAGAATAAATATAATCAGATTAGAAGTACAGACTAGTTGTCAAATAAATAAAAAATGTGCTCCACCAAGTGGCTTATACATCTAACACAGTAACACACCATTATTTTATACCCAGCACAAATGGCAAATATTTAAAATTGTTAAAGAAAAGAACACCATGGCAATCAAATGTTCTTAAAATCCAACCTGTCGATTAACAAGTACAATGTCCCCATCTTGTAAATGACGATACACGACCTTTCCTTCAAACTCAGATTCTGGACCCTTCCCTTGCTGCACAAGAACTCCTCTTGATGTGGGCAGCTTCCTTGAAATTGAATTGCGCATGTTTCTACCTAATTGTAATTTATACATTCTCTCATTGTCCTTGTAATGTGTAGCTCCAGGATGAATATCAGCACCATTGATGATAGCATGCCGTAGCTTATTAACATTCCAGGGTGTCACTCGCTGAAGAATCACAAAATTTATTACTACTATTGAATAATATCAAGAATTAAACCATTAAAATGAAGGATGAAACAGTAGCAGAATATGAACCAGCAAAGTGATTGATAACATAGTAGCAGAAGGAATACATAGGGGCATGCCTTACCCTCCCCATTTGATCTTTACTAGTTTTGTGCTGAAGCCTACTTTACATCATGCTACATGAGCATTGGTTGGAAAATGTTCGTTATAACATACTTATATCCCAAATCCACCCTCCCAACACATGCACAAAGGGAGAGACAGACATTTCTTTGTATCTAGCATGCATAAAGACAAGGACAGGAATATTCACTCCTACGGTTGTGAGATTGGTTGGTGTAAGAATGAAATGGTATGTCAGAAAGAAAAGTTTAATAATAGAATTTGGCAATTTTCCATACAATTATGTTCAAATATACACATCTATATGTGCATGAGCAAAATAGCGACAAAAACGAGTTAAGAGGATATTTGAGTTTAATAAAACCCTGATATACCTCAGGATATGTTAACCTCAGTGCAAAATACGGAGGAATTCCTATTTCATTGACCGCTAAGTACGGATCTGGAGATATAACAGACCGACATGCAAAATTGACCCTCTTTCCCATCATTTTCTGACGAAGGATACCCGCCTTCTTCTCCAATAATTGGCGTATACCATTGACTTCCCTCTCAGTTTTAACTGCAGCAAAATGAACCACCATATACATCAGAATCAAAGAACTAAACAATATGAATCTCCAACTAGCAAAACGGGAATATACCTTCACAAGCATGACATGTAAATTAGGAAAAAAGGAAAGAAAATGTAAACTGTTGTGTTTGTGTCTTACTTGTAGACTCAATGATACAAAAGATTATTGTAGGTGCACATAAGAATGATACATAAATAAATATCTGAACTCAAGAACCCAACGAAGTTGTCACTGAAATTTGGCTTTGGTCAGAAAATACACAGTGAGAAGCCAACCTTGATTTTGTGGAGGCAACCCTAAGATAATAAATAAACAAGATATAATAATTATTGCCCTTAAAATTATCAAGTTCTAAACTTAAGAGTTCAACTTCAGCTTCAGGTTTTGATTTCCTTAAGAATATCCATGACTTGTTACTCACAATACTTAAAAACGTCATGCTTAAACTAATTGAAAAAAGGTTAAAGATGCCCAAATTTTTCAATGTTTATATTTAGTAAATGCAGCTTCTGTACATCTATGCCAAGCTAAGCTCAAAATGGAAAGTGAATATATAAAGCAGAGAGGCAGACATGTCCGATCTGATATTTAATACCAAGAAGAAGTCTAGGCTTCGAAAACGCTACTCCTGGCCCAAGCTCTAATGTTGCACTCTTGCAGTAGTTTGACATCTTTTCTCAACCATTTTCACTCTAATGTCAACCGGCTAATATTAATCAAGTCACTTACAGACAAGATATATTCTTGGTCTATATTCTCTGTATGACTGGGTGTTGTCTGAAAAGCACCCTGTTTGAACCAGGCCTAGCTTGAGAGACAACCAGAAGAGTTAAGCTTGGGCTTGGGCCAAGTTCAAGCCAGCGGCTACCTAGGCTTGGGCTTTCAACTCTAGGCTAGACTAGGCCAAACCAGTTCCCTGACACCCCTAACTCTTTTCCCCAAAACCCTTCCAACTATTTTATACACCAAATCCAAGTTTGGAATTCAAGGTGGCAAAACCGACAACTCAAGTATTAGTTAACAAATTATATAACTAATAATATAGTTGACAATGCATATAGGAGTTCTTCCAATTTCCTTATTGCTAATAGTTAAAAGCTAAACTTTCTAGGAACATCAACCTAGGTCAAGCTTAGGGGTGCAAATGAGCCGAGCAACACACGAGCTGCTCGAGCTCGACTCGGGTCGAAGCTCGACTCGGGTCGAAGCTCGACTCGACTCGACTATTACTGAGGTCCAGTCGAGCTCGAGTAGCTCGAACAATTTGTCAAGTCAAGCTCGAGCAGCAAAATACTCGGCTTGAAGACTCACAAGCCGAGTCGAGTATATATATTTTTAATAATATTATATTTTATTTATAATATATATTATTAATTTAATATTTTAAATATAATATTATGTTATTTTGACCATATTGCTTAATTATGACCAAGGCTCGAGCTCGAGTATAGCCCGGTTGATATTCGAAACAAGTCAAGTCGATCTCGAGTATTGCTTTTTTTTATCGAATCGAGTTCGAACTTGGATGCTAAAGCTCAATCGATCTCGAGTCGAGTTTCTAGCCCGAATATTTTGAATTGAGTCGAACTCGAGTCTCTAGCTACCCGACTCGGCTTGGATCGATTGCGGTATATTCTCGTGCACTCATGCTCAACTTCTTTGCATGTTTTCTTAAAGTTCTTACCCTAATATTTGAACTTCTTAAAGATAATTTCATTGACTGGTATACTGCTAGGACATGCTTGTTTTTCATTTTGGCTTCTTTAAATAGCATAGCGGACATACTTAAGACCTATTCATGAACAATTAGCATGCAACCTTAGCATGGCTAAAGATGCTAGATCTTACTACTAGATCTAAAAATAATGTGTAAATGTTTGGAACATGTCCACTTCCCAGTAGTGAGCCACTAAATGTAGCTTAGCATGTCTTAGCATACCAATAGCATATTCTTGAACGTCATCTATCTATCTGCACCAACATTATATGATAAGGCCTTGCTCGCTATCATTGCAATTTTTGGTTTTTAGATTTTAAAAAATAAAACACAAAAACCAGGACAAGAAACATGATTGATAGAGTATTTTTCTTTTTTTTTCCAAAAAAAAAAAAGAAATTCTTGCCTAGCTTTTGAAAAAAGTGAAAGCTATTAAGAGCAGCTTTCAATTTTTTTTCTGAAAAGAGAAATGTTTTGCTTTGCCCCCATCATCGTTATCATCATCATTGTCACAACCACTACCCTCATATTCGTCACCACCACCACAACCGCCAGCACTGTTGCCACCACCACCACTGCTGCCCATAGAATTTATGCTTATGCTTTTAAAAACAGTCAACCATATCAAACATATTTATGTTTTTAACAATTTAGGAAAAGCAGAAACACAGTTGCAATTTTCATGTTTTAAGAAAATAAAAAACTAGCAGTGATGCTAATTGCAACTGAAGCATGCTATGTGGCAGCCAACAAACATGGTCATGATAAAAGTTTCAATTCTCAGATGACATAACAGTTCATAGGCATGAGAAGCTGAGTTTACTGGAGATGAACTCAAAAACTGTCTTATAATTTGCAACAAAATCAACAAGAAAGACCAAGTAATTGACAAAATTAACTAAAATTATTCCTTCGAATGACATAGATTAACCAATTTTGACGCATCACCTGCAATAGCTTTTTGTCATTATGAACCAACATGAACATGAAACCAGCACAATGAAGACAGGGTAATGCTAGTAGATATGTTTGTACTATGTCTGTCAACTATTTACATAAACAGATAATATCAAAAAATGTAATAAAACCAAAAAAATGTTAAAGACATGGTACTTACCCCAGCCCTTACTACTATCAAACAACAAATTGACATTTCTTTGAAGATCCATCCAGCTCCGCACAATATCAGGATGATCAGGGCCATTAGCAATGACATTTCTTAAAGCAATATTGGATTCTTGCACTTTACTTAACAAAACATTTTGTGGATGTTCCAACACCTAGATTATATGACATATACAAATATATGAGATGTAAGAACTAGCTCTAAAATGTAAAATGAAGGAAACAAGTCATCTACATAAAAATGGCATCTTCTGAAATAGTCAGGCTTTTGCCTATGAAAAGACAAAAAACTCTTCATAACTCACATAATATGACAAAAAAAATAATGTAATGATCATAAAATTGTAGAAACAAAAATGTCAAAATGAGCAAAAGAAATATATCAAACACGCAGTAAGGTAACTGGCATGATGTTAAACACCAAAAGGGCTATGCTTGATGGCATACCTTAAAGCAGGCCTAAGAAGAAATTCTAGGCCAGAATTAAGATAGAACATAATTTGCAGTTTAGACACATTAATATGACCACTACTTTCACAGAGAAACACTATAAAGTATAAACTAACATGATATAAAAGCAAGATGCCACTCTACTCCAAAATGAACCTTCAGGTCAGGATCAAGCCTGCCAGTAAAGTAACAGCCAAGACTTGTGTTGTTTCACCCAATGCCAGACAGACTTAGTTGATCGCCAGACTGTCACCTTTTGTATAAAAGATTTGTCAGAACATGGCATCCCAGCAAATACAAGAGCGCTGTAGGGTTCCAACAATATGGCAAAATATAAGTTGTTTCATGCTGTTCAGATAGGTGCAAGCCCACTTGGAATCAAATCCTAGGCATTCTGGGATGCCAACAGAGGATAGAATTTTAGACATCACGAAGAGGCAAAAATGTCTTAGATAAAAGGGTGCAAAAATAAATCATGCAAATCATGGAAGAAGAAAAGGACCAATAATGTATTTATCAAATCCAAAATTGTAAAATAATGTTAATGTACTGTGATCAGTATGGTATCGTAGCAAGTGGTGAAGCAGTTTGTTTAGGGATAAAATCAGTAAAAACATACAGAGTATGAGGGCATGTCGGAAAAGATTTGCTCACCCCACGAGTACCACTCCCAGCAGGAGGACGAAACTTGCTTGGTGGAACAAGAAGAGTCTTCAAGAAAAACATTGCATATCCTTTGTCCCTACCCAAACGATTCAAACTTCTACGCTGAACATCGCATATAAGTGCACATATTTTGGCTTCATTATTCCACAAATCTTTTAAAATAGCTTCCACCTGAAAAAATCGAAAGAGCAGACACATGCATCCGATCATGCATACTTGAACTCAGCTATTAATGCTTCTAATAAAATTTAAATTTATAAAATACATGAAACCACATGGCTGCATGGAACATGAATTGAATTTAAAAAGTACAGTACACACCTCGGAAGGTAATAGATGCTTCTTCTGTCCTGAAGATAACATCTGCTTAGCAATCTCAGGAGGGAGATCCCTTGATTGTTTTTTAGTTTTTCTTTGGACTTTTGTAATGGAAGATGGTTCTTCATCAAGTTGTGAAGCACTGTCTCCTCTTGACTGTGAGCCTTCAGTATTTTGATCCTCAGTGGATGACAGACCCAGATCAGACTCCATTATGAAATTACTTCTTATATCAGAAGCTTGTATAGCCTACACATAATCATTCCAATTGTTAGCACAAGAATCATAATATCACTTAGCAATGCAGAAAACAAAAACAAAAAAAAAAAGTTTGATAAAGGTTGACTTTTAAGCACAGAACTAGATTTCATTCCATACAATTTGAGACAGATGGCAGAAAGATATGTGAAAAACAAAAAAAAATGATTAGTTGGATCTCCAATTCATCTTTTCTAACTATGTGACCATTCTTCTGGCCATAAATAAAATAGGACTACAACCAATAACACAATTTCAATTGCATCTCCTTTTTAATAGAAATCCAGTTCCCTGCATATTATCAACCATTTGGTTAGCTTAAAAATACAAAACTAAAAACAATGTTGAAGTTTTAAAAATCAATTGTTCTACCAATCTGTAATTATAGCATGCATGTATGGGGGTGTTTGGAGTCTAGTAAGTGGAGCCACATGCAGCTCAACTTGTAGGTGCAGGCAAGCTAGCTTGTTTGAATACTTGCAACTCAATTGCACAGTAAGTTGAGTTGTTTGTTGGGCAGCAATTCATGGCTATCTTATGGTAGGCTGACTCACGGTCAAAATGGCTGCAGACGAGTTGCAACTGCTCAAGTAGGTATCTTATATATACATATATATCTTTTTCCTTCCTCCCTTCTATCCCATCCACTGTAGAGTCCCTCCTCATTGTTGCCCTCAATGCTGCCACCCAAGGTTCACAATCTCGATACTGAATCTCGTGCAGGTACCATGTTGATATAGCGCCGGAACGCCCAACATGGGGCGATATGCACCAGTATTGCGAACCTTGCCATCACCAATACCCGCCACCTCCAAGAGGCCCATGGCCATCTCCACCTTAGACTTCAACACAACAGGCTTGTCCTCTTTCCCTTTCTCTCTCCTCCCCCGCAAGACTTGAGTCCCACTCGCCATTGCCCTCAATGTCGTCGCCGGCCCCCGCCACCATTGTGAGGCCCATGGCTGCCTCCTCCGCCTCGAACTTCACTACAACATGCCTCTCCTCCTCCTTCCCATCTCCTCTCCCCCACCCTGCCCTTAGGTCCCTCCCAGTTGTTTCCCTCAAGAACGCTGCTGGCCCCTGCCACCTCCGATAGGTCCATGATTGCCTCAACCTCGATGAAATGTCTATCAACGATGCCCCTCTTTTCCAGAAACTCTACTCCAAATACAAGAAGTGAGCTTCCTTATACATCAACTACTGCACAACTTAAATTACAATGCGACTTGAGTTGCAATACAACTTCAACTCTAGAGCTCCAAACAACCCCTATATGTGTGTGCATGTATAGAAAGAAATAGCATTTCATGGTATTTTAAAATAAATCTCACCAAAATTATCAAGCACAAAGGTTAGAAAATAAAAACATTATGCAAACAGAAAGAAAGTATCTACCTCGCCTTTAGTAAATGGCATCATTAATACAAAAAGAGCTGGTGTTTGTAAATTGAATGGAACTTTGCATGTGCCTATCATAGCATAAATGACAAAATGGTGCACGGTCCATTTTCAAAGATAAAATGAGGATACAAATATTACCAAACTTCTTATTATGAATTCAAACACAAAGTGGTGGTCACACTGAATATGGATAAGCATTAGCCCTCACCATTCTGCAATCAATTTTTCTTAATTATTTATTATTTTTATTTGGAATCTAATATATGTATACACTAAAATTGAGGCTCTGCTTGTGCAGAGCTCTCCATTTGCCACATGGACGTCCACATTAATAACACTATTAATAAAACTCTTTATTTTGGATAATAAGTAGGGCTCTTATTTAATATATTTCTTTATCAAAATATAATAATAAAATATTATTGATAAGAATCTTATTAGCTTATTAAACCACATTAAATAAAGTATTTTTTTATTAGAACTAATAAACTAATGTAGAGATTAATGACATTATTAATAACCATATTTACTTAATGTATGATGATATTGATGAAAAATGTTTTTTATTAGTATTTCCCCACCCATATCCCATGCAAGTCATTAGATTGCACTAATTTTATATTAATTTCTATTATATTTTTTATAATCATGATCTTACTTCTAAGTGAAAGTACAATCACTAATAACCTCGCTATATTGCATTTAAATATACCCTAGATACAATGCTTTCTATTTCTTATTATACAAAAGTTGGACCATGATCTTATTATTGTATAATGATATCATTTTACCATATTAATAGATATACATATACATATACTATTATAATTTTATATGGTGATAATATATTGTAGTATTAATATCAAAAATTTACTTTAGAAAATAATTAGAATTTTATATCCAGTATATTCTATTATATTTTGTTATCTACCATATCCATTCTATATTGCATTTCAAGAATAATTAGAAAATGGAGAAAAAACTGCACCCTGCGCATCATGCGGTTTATATGCTAGTTACTACTATTAAAGTTGCATCCTTTGTAATATAAAAATGTTGCATCTTTCACAAGATGCAAGTAGCATTGCGGAAATGAAAGATTTTTATTAGGGTTCATGATCAAGAGCATTGAACGTCAGAATGAGAAAAAGGTCCTTAAGACAATAGATTGAAAATTTAGAATCACAGACAGACACTAAACATGAAATGATTGTTTAGAAAGAAATGAAAAAGTGGAGACAGCGGCGGCAGGAGGAGGGGGGTGGGAGGGTGTCGGTGGGAGGTGGAGACGTGTGTGCAATGGTGGGCAGCAGGGCGGATTGTTGGTTTGAATAAAGTGTAGCCCATTCAGTTCACATAATATAGGGCAACAATTCAGCAAATGAGAACACCTAGATATTCTGAAAGGAGTAATCAGCTCCGGGTCCATGAAGAACAACCAGCATATTATGTCTCCCTTTTATCTCCCAAAGCTTACAGAAGTTAGATTCATAGTGAAAACCTTAGATTAAGGCAGTTGGGAAGGAAGGAACATGGGAATGGAGTGTCGACCTCTCCTTTCTAGTTTCTTCTCTTTTCTTTGTTTCACTATTTTTCCCAATCTTGCCTTCTATACTTTCCTCCTCCTTTCCTTCTCTTTTGCTTCCTCTTCTCTCATTTTCCCTTCCCTCCTTACACACCTAAGTAACACCACAACAGAACTAGTTCTTACAAAGAAGTTAAGGGGCAAACAACCTGTTCTGCTTCATATACCACCACCAAGTCTCTTCTTGGAAACTCAGAAATAATGTACTGACTCAGATAATTATGAACTAAAACAAGGCTTAGAATAATAGACCAAGCATTGAACAAAACCAAAAATTGACTCATCAAATAACAGTCAACATAACAAATATACCTTATTGAGCCAACCAAATGTAGGACTAGTAATTGTTGGATTTTTCCTACTACAGTTCGCACACTTCTTAGACTTTTCCCTCAAAAATTTAGACAGAATGGAGAGAGCCTCAGAATGCTGAAGTGAGGTCCATGTCTGTTGTTGCTTTAAATTCGTTATCTTTGACAACGATTCACTGGTATGTATAGCAGCAGACTTTGTTTCTTCTTCGTTTGGGAAATAAAATTCACCCCATGAGTGAGCTTCTAAAGTTTTAGCCCCAACAATGTCACCCTTTGCTATGAGACATAGTTGTTCAGCATATCTTTGGACCTGAATATAGTTCAAAAGGGAATGAATCATAGCAAATTTAAAAAAGTTGAGAAATTTATAAATGAACTTCGATAAAACAATGACAAAAGGGAGACTCAAAAGACAGCAAAGAGTGGAATTACCTTTTCTTCATTCAACCTAAACTTACGGCAAAAGAAGCAAGTAATCTGAAGAAGATTTTGAAGATTCCTGAATAACAATGGGTTATAAAGTGGTCTTGCAAGGTCAATATGACCACAATGACCTGGGCAACGAAAAGAAAGCTGGCCACAAGATTTGCAGCTGCACAAAGTATTATAAAAATCATGCAGTGGAAATAATTGATAATTCCTAGTAAATGCATTTGCTAAGCAATAATTCAGGTATAAAAAGACTTAAAATATAGGCTAAAAATAAATGAAAAACTGGCAGAAGTGCCTAAATATACCATGTTTGAAAATTAAGCATCTAAAATTTGAGTTTAACAACTAAATAAACTCAGAACTGCATTCCTTCTGCAAGCCAACAAGTTTAGAGACCGGTAGGCATGACATTAAATAATAAGATAGCATAATAATTAATGATTAGACATCATTTTATCTCTTCTTAATTGATCCTTTAAACTAGCAATGGTTATGGTGATTAGACATAATCTATACATTATAAGGATCTCAGACTTCTCTAATAAAGGAGTGCTAAGCATGAACTTGTTAGTGCAGGCCTCCCAATTGGACAGATTTGTGGTGATTAGACATCATTTTATCTCCTCTTAATTGATCCTTTAAACTAGCAATGATTATGGTAATTAGACATAATCTACACATTATAAGGATCTCAGACTTCTCTAATAAAGGAGTGATAAGCATGAACCTGTAAGTGCAGGTCTCCCAATTGGATAGATTTGTGGCCTTCATGCATTGCCTTCTATTCAACCATAAGATTTTCCCCTATTTTAATATAGTTTTTGCAGGGGTCTTCCTAGAGCCTTCTCATGTCTCTTTCAACTAAGGAAGTGGTCCTTTTCCTCCCAATTTTCAGCTTCTCGAGCATCAGTTGGAGTATTCTTGATGTACTGACCCTCACCTATTTGCTCACACAGCAACTTGAGCTGTGCAGGCAGGATACCTCTCTCAGTTGTGGTCGTACATGTGATTCTTAATAAGCAGCAGGATTTCAGGTGTTTGACTCATGCTGCAACTTGAGTTGTACTGGGTTCATTCGGGCTAGTTCTGACAATTATTTCAGATGTTTCAACTTGATATTGTAATTCTAGCAATTCTTATCTTAGTAACTTGCCAGGAAGATGGTCATTGAGAATTTCTTATGTTCGCCTCGATCAACTTGCTGCCCAGGACAATAACACAAGGGTTCCATCGACATCTGTTAGTAAACTTCTGGAGATGTTTACTTGGAAAGTTTCGGCCCAGGTCAGGTTATGTTGCTGTCACGACGATGGCATAGTTATCTGGCCCAGGTGCAGTTTACTTTGTTGGTTCTATCTATGATGGGATAATGATTTGGACTCGGTGGCATATGTTGCAAAACCAACAGTCTGTCTTTCTTGGCCTATAAGGCAGAGGCAAGGATAAGTGGCCTAATTTCCACTTTGCAAGTGTTAATATATAGGAAATTTAAGAATAGCACTACGACTGAAAAAACTTTACCACGTAGCACACCCATGTATGGATGACTGTGAGCATCATTGTAATTAGCCCATGGACTTTTAAAAGACTTAGTAGAAGATAAATGTTGATGTTTTGATGCAGATACACTGGAGAGAAATAGAAGTGAGAGGCATTATAATTGGTTTCATTTTTATTTAACAAATTCTAATCATGCTTCCATTGATTTTCCTGGGTCTAATAAATATTTCCCACATGTTCTTTCTAGGAAAAAAGATGCTTATAGTGATTTCCTTATCTAATAAATGCTTCCATATGTTTTTCCAAAATAAGAAAAAACTAAATTAAAATTGCTTCCCCAAATGAGCTTCTAGGAATACATGTTTCCTTCGCAACTATGTAAGTGATAAAATGCACCTGGCAATATAAATTTGATATAGCACATATAGTGAAGTTCATGTTATCCCTCGCAACCCTTAGTCTAACAGCAACTTATAAATATGAGTGAAGCAATAATGTCATTAAATGCAAATGTAGAAGTAATGCAATACATTGCAAGCTTCATGTTCTATGTATGTATTTCTTGGCGCAGAAATTGAATCATCAATAAATTAAACTTACGAGTCAGTATCATTGATTGGACCCAATGCAGGATCATACAATCCATCTGGAACGGAAGCATTTTTGGAATCAAGGAGATCAGGTTTGGTAATCTTTTTAACGCTTATCTTTCGAATTTCTTCTGCTGTATAAAAGCTAAAGCGAACTGAATCCACAACCTCTGATGCTGCCTGCTCCAGAAGCATAAAATTAGTGCTGAGCATAAGTGGAGGATGGGGGATATAGCATCAGCAAGGTAATGAATACCACGAAAATACATCTTCTTTACAACTCAATACGATGTTATAGAAAAGCAGGGATTTCAACAAAAACATAGAATGACTTCAATATTGGTATATATGAAACAAAATAGTCACAGTTCCTGTCAACCAAACCAATTAAATGCAACTGTAAAATTTTAGAAGCAGATGAATGAAGTTAACAAAATAAAGAAAAACAAGTAAATTCTTGCAGTATTGAAAGGGGAAAAATAGCAAACTGAGGCTTTTAAGGAAACGGAAATTATATAACATGCAATATAAACCGCAATTGAACATGAATAGCTCTGAAAAGATGCAAAAAGATAGAGTTTTTTTCCCTTTCAAGAAAGAGATGACAGGGATGGAAGGAAGGGTGGTACTTGAAACAAAGCAGAGACATGGACAAAAACATAGAACGACTTCAATCATGGCATATGTGAAACAAACTAGTCACAGCTCCCGTCAATCTGACTAATGAAATATGGCTGCAAAATTTCAGAAGCTGATTGAATGAAGATATTCGCAGTACTCAAACGAAATAAAAGAACAAATTGAACCTTTCAATAAACAAAAAAACTAAACTAGAAACAATGTAAACCAAAATTTTGCACCAAGAGTTCCAAGAAGAGGTAAAAGGAAAAGTTTTTTCCCTTCCCTCAAGAAATAAGAGACAGAGACACACGAAAGGTTGGAAAAATCAAGAAAAGATGTGAATTTAGGTAAACCGACGAAAGACGGAAAGATCTTGAAAAAGCATTAGCACAAAACAAGCATAATCTTCGTCCAGATAGTGACATCTTGTTTCCAAGATTCGAATCCTCAACAAATGACTGTGACAAATAAAAGAAAAGAAGTATGGGGAAGGGAGGAGAACCTCTTCGGATCGGGTTTGGGCCATGTTCAAAGCGGAGGAGATGAAGCCTCACAGAGCTTGGAGGAGTCGAGGGGAGAAAGAGAAGGCACGGGCGAGTCCTCAACTCAATGGGAGATCCTCGGAACGCCAAGGTTTAGGGTTTTATTTGCCGGCTTGCCGACTTTATGTCGTTTTGCCTCCCAGAGTCTTTTTACTAATCGAACCCTTTGTGGCGGTCGGTTCGGGTCGGACCGGAAAAAAGAGCACGGGTTTCGGTTCCCCGTTTGCCGACTTTATGTCGTTTTGCCTCTTAGAATCCTTTTGCAAATAGACCCTTCATAGTCCGCGACCGGCGCGCCCTTTTGAGCGGGTTAAAGGCGCATCTATTGTGAAAGGCCTAATAAAGCGACCGACTTCGCTCTCCCACCCCCGGTTGACATAAATTACCGTAGTCCCAAAAAAAATAAATAAAAATAAATAATAAAAAGAAGAAGAAGAAGCAGCCGCGGAAAGCACCAACATCCCCATTTATTGAAAGCATAAAGTATGCTTCTTTTAGGGCTCGTTTGGTTCGCAGGAAAAGGAGGGGGGAAAGTGTGGTCAACGGGAAAGTAATGAAATGCCTCTTATTTGGTTGGAGTTTTCAAAGGAGAGAGATGGGAAAGTTGTATTCCCATGGGAATATGATTCCCACATTTCATGGGAAAGTCTTTCCCATGAGAAACATGGGAAAGTTACTTTCCCATGAGGTGGGAATCACTCCTTTTTTATTTTTTCCCAAAAAGACCCTTCAGCATTAAAGAAGCATTAAAGAGGCATTAAAGACCTAATTTTTATTAAGGGCATAATAGGAATTATACTTAACTTTCCTAGGAAAGTGGATGGTCAACCAAACATAAGCACTTTGGAAATTTGTCACTTTTCCATGGTTAACCAAACATGCCAAAAGTACTTTCCTAGGTATCCTCTTCCTAGGAATCTGATTCCCAGGAATCATATTCCTAGGAGGGAAAATACTTCCCGCGAACCAAATGAGCCCTTAAAAAAAATCTAAAATAGAGTTGGTATAAAAAGGTGCCAAATATTGTAGTTGATAAATTTATTGAAGAATGAAGATTGGGTACCGATGACTTTGAATGTTTTTTTGCTCCTCAATCCATGCCACTTCTACGTAAATTTGCATTGAAAGTGTCAAGAAAATGTCATATTTTAGAGAGATACACCATCGTATTTGAATATTTATAGAACGAGACATATAAAGAGAGCAAAATTATCAATTAGGTAATAAGCTTGAATGCCCATTTTCTTCTTACATATATCACGCATGTCCATTATTGATTTGATATTTTCCAAACTACCAGATGCGTCACTTATCCTGCCTCTGCTCAGATCATTGCCTCTTCCCGTCGATACTGTTATTTCTTTTAATTTTTACTTTAAAAAGATTTGGCTCTTTTGTACTCAATCTTGGGATATTGCATTAAGTGGAAACTTGTGCTCACGAAGTGTAGGCTAAACTAGTCAGTACACCTCTTGGTAGTCACTTCAGACTGAGTAAGAGACTTGTCCTTCTACAAAAGAAGAGAAAGATAGCATGGCAGTAGTTCCTTACTCCTCTGCAATCGGAAGTTTGATGTATGCTATGGTTTGCACATGCTCAAACATTGCTCATGCAATTGGAGTTATTAGCAGGTTCCTTGTTAATCCTAGAAAAAATCACTAGCTAGTAGTAAAGTGGATTTTCAGATACTTGAGAGGTAGCTCTAAAATGTGCTTGACTTTTGGGGGCTTAAAACCAATTTTGGAGGGCTATACAGATTCAGATATGTCTGGTGACTTTGATGGAAGAAAATTAACTTCAAGATATTTGTTTACTTTTGCAGGGGGAGCTATATTTTGGCATTCGAAACTGCAAAAGTGTATTGCCTTATGTACCACTGAGGCTGAGTATATTACAGCTACTGAAGCAGTGAAAGAGATGCTTTGGATAAGATGGTTTCTCTAAGATTTGGGTTTAAAGCAAGATGAGTACGTAGTTCATTGTGACAGTCAAAGTGTATGAGACTTGAGCAAGAATGCTACATATCATTCATGCACAAAGCACATAGATGTGAGATACCATTGGCTATGTCAGATAGTTGCAGAATAGTTAGTACAACTACAGAAGATTCACACTGACAAGAATCTAGCTGACATGATGACAAAAGTTGTGATAAGAGAGAATCTGAAACTTTGCACCGGATTGGCCGGCATGGATTCTAACTAGTAAGTTAGAGTACAGTTTCCTTCTTCTATGGGCTGGAGGGGGAGATTGTAAGTGGGTCCAGCCCACTTGAGAAGGTCCAATAGCCCATTAGGGCTTGATCTCTATTTTCTTGTAGGACCGCATGGGAGAGTGCGTGAATAAAAGAAAGGACACGTGAACTTGGGAGGCGCTTTCGGCTGAGACAAAAGAAAGAATAAGAAAAGAGAGCTAGGGGGTACTGTGACAAAAGGGCAGAGGGTGCAGCCAAAGAAATTGGCATGCCAAACAAAGAAGAAAAAGGAAGAAAAATAGGTTCTTTTTTCTTTCTTTATTTTTTATTGGGTGTGGTTTTTCGCACAGTGATTTAACAAATTAGGTTTCTATCTAAGAGTTGTGTTGGATGCTATAGGAAGTTTATAGTATTCATTGTTAGAAATCTCATTACATTCTTGGGTTCATCATATTGTGGTGGTTTGGGTGATATCATTGTTACTCTTAGGGAGGTGATGTTGGAGTTTTTCCAATTTGTTGTAAACTCAAGTTTTGAGCATAAACTTGAGGATTGTAAACTCTATATTTATTATAGTGGATTGATTGGATTTGCCCAGTGTTTTTTTTCCTGTACACTGGAAGATTTTCCACATAAATTTGATATATTTTTCTTTCTGCTCTTCAGGTATTTGATATATTGCCCGTGTGAATATTGTTTCTAGTTGGCTTTAGTTTTGGCTTAGTTTATTCTGTAATATTTTGGACCCAACAAGGTTGATGTGAGTTACGGTAGTCCCAAAAAAAATAAATAAATAAATAAATAAGAAGAAGAAGAAGAAGAAGTCGGGGAAAGCACCAACATCCCAATTTATTGAAAGCATAAAGTATGCTTCTTTTTAAAAAAAATCTAAAATAGAGTTGGTATAAAAAGGTGCCAAATATTGTAGTTGATAAATTTATTGAAGAATGAAGATTGGGTACCGATGACTTTGAATGTTTTTTCGCTCCTCAATCCATGTCACTTCTACGTAAATCTGCATTGGAGGTGTTAAGAAAATGTTATCTTTTAGAGAGATACACCATCTTATTTGAATATTTATAGAACGAGACATATAAAGAAAGCAAAATTATCAATTGGGTAATAAGCTTGAATGCCCATTTTCTTCTTACATATATCACGCATGTCCATTATTGATTTGATATTTTCCAAACTACCAGATAAGTCACTTATCCTGCCTCTGTTCAGATCATTGCCTTTTCTCGCAGATACTGTTATTTCTTTTAATTTTTACTTTGAAAAGATTTAGCTCTTTCGTACTCAATCTTGAGATATTACATGAAGTGGAAACTTGTGCTCATGAAGTGTAGGCTAAGGTGATGGAACTGTTGTTCACCTCCAACAGAAGGAGTTTAATTAAGGGGGCTTTCAGATGCTAATGTAAATATCCTAAGGGCTAGTCTTTCACATAACCACCCTTTACTTCGTAAAGGAGATCTATTGATGGCAAAAATCCAAGGTTGGTTGGTTGCATGATAGGACAATAGTAATAAATTCTTCCACAGATCCACAATGACAAAAAGGCACAGAAATTCCACCTGCTTGCTAAGGGCCAGGATGGAGAAGTTGCAAAGGCTCTAGATATAATCAAGTGCGAGATTCTTTAGTTTTTTAAGTGTTGCTAGAATAATGATGATGATGTGAGATGGGAACCATCAACCCCTCCCCTCAATAGGGTTGTGATTGCAGAGAAAATTGGGATGCTTCTGCAACGGGCTTTTGATACTGAGGTGGATGAGGCTCTATGATCTATGCTGAGGGATAAAGCATTGGGATTTGATAATTTTTCACTTTTTTCCTTAAAGAGGTATTGGCCGATCATCGGAAAGAATATCTTTCTTAGTGGTTAAGCAATTTTTACCATCAAGAAGATGAGAACTTCATTATAATCTTCTACCCAAGAGGTGAGATGTGGTAGAGCCATTTTATTTTAGGCCTATTTAACTTGTGCACCACTCTCTATAAAATTATAGCAAAATCATTGTCGACAGGATGCAACCGGTGTTGAAATTACCGATTTGTCTTGAACAAGGAGCTTTCATAAGGGTTAGAAGCATTTCAGATAACATTCTTCTTGCTTAAGAGATCATGAGCGACCTCATCAAGGCCTCCATCTGGCATAGTCTCATGGTTATAAACTTGGATGTGGAAAGAACCTATGACTGAGTTCAGTGGGACTTCTTTTTCCACTCTTTAAGGTAGATGAGATTCCAGGATGATTGGATTGGCTAGGCGTGTGGTTCCATTTAAAGGCTCCCATTTGTGTTGCTGATCAATGGATCCCTTGCAGAATTCTCGAGCTCTCTATGGTTTTTCGGTAAGGGTGCTCTCTTTCTCCGTACCTTTTTATTATACATGATGATGCCTTGTTGCGTATGTCGAGGATTGTAATCTCCAACCATGTATTAACAGCTTACTAGCTTGACCTAGCAGCCCCACATATTTTGCATCTTTTGTTTGTAGATGATTGTATGCTGGCGGTTCATTCCACAGAGGCAAAAGCAATAGTGCTGAAGGAAATTGTCATGAGGTATTACTTGATGTTTGGCCATAGGGTCAAGTTGCAGAAATCTTCATTGAAGCTCAGCTCGAAGGTTAATCTTGGTATGAGGCAAACAAATTAAGGCACTTTGAGAGTATCAGAATATACCAGCATGTGGCTATATCTTGGGGTGCCAATCATTTGAAGGAGGCATGGTAAATCGGACCACGGAGCATTAACTCAAAGCATGCAAGGAAGATTGGAGGGCTAGAAGTGGAGGGCTCTATTTATGATGGGTAGGATCACCCTGATCAAATCAATGTTGTGCGCACTACTGGACTATTTGATGACTTGTTCCATAATTCCTAAAGCTATCATCTTAAAGATGGAGCAACTAATGATGAATTTCTCATGGAACTCCATAGATAAATTTTAGTCTCATGTGAGTATCAAAAGATGCCCAACCAAGTATTGATAAAGACTACTAAAGCTCCGTTTGCGAGAGCTGTTGGTAGTAGAGCTTTTAGAAGTAGAGTTTCCTGAAATAGAGCTTTTATAAAAAGTTGTTTGCTTTTTGGTAAATATATTTCTAAAGTGCTGTGCCACTTGAATATATATTTGGTAAATAAACTAAAAAAATACTTTTGGTATGATAAGATGACCATAAAGAACATTGCACAGTATTATACAACGAAGCATAATAAAATATAATATGTATTAATATATAAATATATGATATAGTATAATATTACTATAATGTAATATAATATTAGTAATATAATATTATATACTATAATATAATAATTTAATATTATATTAAATTATTTAATATAACATATCAATGTATTATGATATAATGTAATATAATATTATTTTATAGTATAATACAATAATAAAGATAAAAAATATTATAACTATTAATGTAAATTAATTTTTCATAATATAACAAATTTTCTAGCTAGGTGATAAAATTAGTTAAACAATTATTAAAAAGATATTTTGTGTAATTGCTATATTTTATCACGGATATTTTGGTCAAAAAAACAGCTTTTCGATCGGGCCTAAAAGTATGTTTCGAAAAAGCTTCAAAATGAAGCTTTTTCCAAAAAACTATCTTTAGCATTATGGAAAAGCTAAAACAGTTTTTTCGAAAGTTTTATCAAACACCTTTATTTTATCTAAAAGTATTTTTGAAGGGCTAAAAAATATTTTTTTACAAACAAAAGATACGAAATTTGTGGAGCTGCTAGGTCAAGACTACTAAAATTTGTCATGGTTTCTAGCATACCTCAGAATCTGTTTTGCCAGAGTAAGCCTGTTTCCCTAGCAATAATCAACCTGCACAGAAATGTATTGTAACTCAAGTCCTCCAGCATTCGGCTACCAGAACTGTTGCTTGTGAACTTGGGCTGCAGCCTCATGCAGTTGCCAAAATCTTGCATTTCCTCGTTGACATGCACTAGAATGACTAACAACTTCACAAATATTCTGGAGGTAATGGAGCCCACACACTTTAGAGTTTAGACGGCCCTTCACTACCTTACTGCAGTTTCGTCACGAAGATTATGTCGATGTGTGTGTTGTCGTATGATGCGGAGTTGGGCGACCCTTTTGACATAAAAACCCTAGGATGCCCCAATACAAGCCCCCTCTCCGCGTCTCTCGCCGTCTCCACCATTGGCCTCCTTTCCCTATAAACGGGAGGCGCCGAGAGAGCTCCTAGAGATTCAAGGGAGGAGTCAGAGAGAGAGAGAGGGAGCCTTCGTTTGTATCGTTTCCGAAGGGTAAGCCATTAGTTTTCGTTTCCTTAAGATTTCTGTTACTAGATCTCTCGATCTCTGGTCGTTTTATTCGGTTGAATGGTCTATGGTTTTTTTTTCTAGATCTGGTTTCCGATTTCTTCTTGAACCAGTTTCAGATTCCAAGCAGGTTCGATTGATCTCAATATCTTGTCGTGATTTAGATTTTTGATCTTTTTTTTTTTTTTAAATCCAAGATCTGGAGCGACTTTTCGTTTCTAGTTGTCTGTAGGATCGCCATGTACTTAATTCATTTTTCCTGAATGTTTTAATTTTCGACATTGTTTTCTCATTTATAAAAAAAGTCAGGGAAGATTATATATTTTTGTTTAATTTATATATATGTTCTGGATCTCCGGTTATTACATACGATTCTGGGGGTCTTGATCTGTTAGTTATTGTCCCGTACAAGTCTTCTCAATGTTCCTGATGATGCTCATCATCCTTATTGGTCAAGGTATAGATGATATTTATATCGGTCCAAATGGATATAGACGAAATTTTGTCAGTTCATATATTGGTCTTTTCGTTGTTTTCCTTGATCCAGGGAAGGAATTTTGTTTCTTAAATTATTTTATCATTTGTTTTCTGCTCTAAGCTGCTTTTGATCTTGTCTTATTTTTGGGGTACATCGTAACCATCAGCGTGGATTTTTAAGTGGTTTGTATACTCAAGCCGTCATTTCTGGTTATACTTTAAGTATTTTTGTTTAATATTTGGTCAGTGTTTGCCTGTTATTGAAAGTTAAAAGGAGGGCAGAAACACAATGGAAGAAATTTAGGGCCTCATTGGCTTGATTTGGGATTTTAGGTTTTGATTTGGGATATTGGATTTCAGATAATGATTGTTTTTTTCCCTTGGACATTGATTATAGAGGACCTAGTTATCTTGTTAGATTGCATGAGGGGCAATGACAGTTATTGTGAACTGCATCGAGTTGTGTTGTGCGAATATTTTCCAAGTGTTTACCTCCATATGGGTAGGTAAACTTCAGTCAAAGTGAAATCCGCATTTTCTTTGACCTTCCTACGAGCACATAAGAGAAAGGTGCCTGAGATTTCATTATAATATTTTGTATCATTGTTGACATAACTAGGAATCATATGTGGGATTTTAGTGTATATATTTTTATAACCCAAAATCGTCTATTTTTTGATCTGCTTAAGGGGATATGGTCTGCTTTAATGGGGAACCCAACCATACAATGTAATCTTCACATTTGCCTGCTGGAAATTTCCAGGCTGGGAATTTTGCTTTAGTTTATAGGAAAAGAGTTCAGGAAATTTCTATTATTATGTTGCTGTTTGTTACAGTTTGTTAATGCTTCTGTTGATGTTTGGGTAGTATTAGCCATTCGTGTTCTGTTTCATGCTTGCCTAATCATTATGTGTATCGGTATAAGCTGTATTAGCCTTATCTCCTGATCATTTTTGAAATCAACCACAGATCTTAGTTTGATGTATCTGCTGATCATTGTGCGAATTTATGTCAAAAGATGATTTAATCAGCTTGCCTGGAGAACTGGGGAGAACAAACATAAGTGGATATGACAATAGGGCAGTTTAAAAGCAGGCAGTCCTCTTAATTTTTGGATTAAAAAAATGGACTGTAAAGAATGTCATCTTTTGTTTGTAACTACATATGTGGGGACCAAACAAGTGGGATTGCTTAACATTCTTGAATTACATTGATAGGATTCAATACATCTTTATTTACCATGGATTCTCAGTGATATTTGCTTAGTGTTTGTTCATAATATAATGTACTTAATGACACAACATTAGGTGCTTTAACTGATAATTTAGTAATATGCACAAGCAACAACCCATGTGAAAAGGAGGCTCTAAAACATATGCTTGTCTAGCATAATCATCAGCTTTGTTTTAAAAAATCATGGACATGCATTCTCCAAATTGCTGTTTTTATTTCATAAAATTCTGAATTATACTTTTCCCGTTTCTAATAATATTGTAGAGGGAGCACTTAGCATGGTAAATTGCTAAGCTAAATGTTTTTAGTTTTCTTTGAGCAATATTTAATTTTTATTTTTTTTTTACAAAAATTGTATCTTCTAAATTAACAATATGTTTCTTGTGTTAAAATTTGCTACTTATCTGAATGCTGTACATTGCTTCTAGGTTTTTCTTTACTACAAACCATGGCTGATCAAGTTAACCACCCAACTGTAATCCAAAAGGTTGCCAGCCAGTTTCATCTTAGTCCCAGCTTTGCACAAGATATGCAGGTCCGCAGTTACAACTTCAGTACGCCTTCTCTGTGTGAGAGGCACTTTGCATCTGCAAGCTTTGTCAACAATGCGCTGCAAACTCCATTTATGCCTGCATGCAAAGCTACCTGTGATCTCTCCATGGTGTCATCTGTGTCACCTGTCTTTGCCCATGCGCCTTCAGAAAAAGGTTTTGCCAGCTTTGCAATTGATTTCCTTATGGGTGGAGTCTCAGCTGCAGTTTCCAAAACTGCTGCTGCACCTATTGAGCGTGTGAAACTTCTTATCCAGAACCAGGATGAGATGATCAAGGCAGGTCGGCTTTCCGAGCCCTACAAGGGTATTGCGGACTGTTTCCGCCGAACTATTAAGGATGAAGGTATTATCTCTTTGTGGAGAGGGAATGCTGCAAATGTGATCCGTTACTTCCCAACTCAGGTCAGTTTTGTTACCTACCTCTAAATCACTTCATACTTAAAGTTTATTGTTGCAACCTTACCCAATTTATTTAATTTTGCAAGATAGTCAAGAAGTAGTTGGAATTGATTGCATCTGTTTGCTTATGAAGTTCTTAAATTGCAACTCGTGGATTTAGTTTCCTTTTGACTTGCTTCTCAGAACCAGGGTGTCGAATGACCTGGTTGGATCCTCAACTAGAGTGTTCCATCTGAACTTTAAAATCCCCGCTGGTTGCTAGATAAATTTTATCTTCATGGCATAATCCTTGAAAGATTTTGGGGAGCATGCACCATTTTCTTGATCCTTCTGTAGGTAATTAGCTGAGCTTTTGAAAAACCAGACGCTTTCCCTAAATTTTTTTGGTTTACATCACTGAATGCTAATTTTTGAGTTTTGACTTATGCATTTCGTACCTTTTCTAAGTAGAAAGAATGAAAGCATATGATGGAAGGTGTTTGTAGTTAGGAGGGGAAGAAAAGGATAATTTGGTTGCTTGCAATTACAACACTCCTTTTTGACTGGCCAGATTGTGCCCTACATGTTAGGCCTAGGTAGGCCTTATATTCATATTTTTTTTGCCCATTGATTTCTCTATAACCGATTTTAAAAATATATTCTTTATACATTTTTTGCCTATTCTTCTTGGACTGCTTATATATTCCCTTTTCCTGTTGTTTGATGAATTTGGTGAGGACACAATATGGCTGTACAACATCAAGGCCAAAATATTTCCTTGGCTTTCAGATTCATAGATTTTCCTTATGGTAGTATTTTAGCATCTTACTGTGTTTTTTCAACTTCTGCTATCATCTGTTGTTGATTGTAATTCATTCTCTGTGTGCTTGTACTGGAGCACCATCCTCACTCACAGCAGATGTATCTGTTGTCTTATTCTCTAGAAATTAAAGCATGTGACCAACTTCTTTGATTTGAATCAAGAACACTGACTTTATTTGTACTGGATGTTTAAATGATTCTTTCCTTCAAATATGCTAATTTCCTTACCTGTTATCACTTGCAGGCCTTGAACTTTGCTTTCAAGGATTACTTCAAGAGGATGTTCAATTTTAAGAAAGATAAAGATGGATACTGGAAATGGTTTGGTGGCAACCTTGCTTCTGGTGGTGCAGCTGGTGCTTCTTCTCTGCTATTTGTCTACTCATTGGACTATGCCCGTACCCGTTTGGCAAATGATGCAAAAGCAGCCAAAAAAGGTGGTGAAAGACAATTCAATGGCCTCGTTGATGTCTACCGGAAGACATTGAAGTCTGATGGCATAGCTGGCCTCTACCGTGGATTCAATATCTCATGTGTTGGAATTATAGTTTACCGGGGTCTGTACTTCGGAATGTATGACTCTTTGAAGCCAGTTGTTCTTACTGGAAAATTGCAGGTATGGACATTTTACAATATGAATCAATATTTAGTAACTTGAATGATAATTCATCCTATGAACATCAGTAAGCGGTCGATATTTAACTGTTGGCTATCTCTTCATGCTCAAATTGCATGTGTAATATTGTTTTACTTGCCTGAGGATCTAAATATGCTTACACCTTATACGAGCTCTTCTTAGTATTCTGTATTCATCAGTTGCCATATTGTTAGGTTCCTCGACGCTTCTGAAGTTTCAACATAGATTACTCGTGTGATATGTCTGGGTGTTTTCAGTCTTATTCACCTGTTGATAAAATTGCATGGTGGCTCTTCAGCTTGTTTTACTTTGGATGATTACAGGATAGTTTCTTTGCTAGCTTTGCCCTGGGTTGGGTGATTACAAATGGTGCTGGACTTGCTTCCTACCCCATCGATACTGTTCGCAGAAGAATGATGATGACCTCTGGAGAAGCAGTGAAGTACAAGAGCTCCCTGGATGCATTCTCCCAGATTCTGAAGAATGAGGGGCCAAAATCCCTTTTCAAGGGTGCAGGTGCCAACATTCTCCGTGCAGTTGCTGGGGCCGGTGTGCTTGCTGGCTATGACAAGCTGCAGCTGATCGTTTTGGGGAAGAAGTACGGTTCTGGTGGTGCTTAAGTTGGAGATACCTTTTCCTTAGATGGCGATGAAAACAAAACTAATATTTCTATTTGAGAGTTCGTATGCCTTCCATCCGGTTCGGTTTTATCTGCCATTTTAATAATTTTTTTCTGCAGCTGGGAATTCTCCCTCAATTTTTGGAGTGATGTGCTCCGAAACCTTAATTTATCATTGTTATAGTTGGGTTTGCCCGCTGAACGTGGAGCGTCAGAAGTTTTGAACTTTGTATTCTTATGATAGTATCTCAAATTTAAGATGACATCAATGCAGATGCCAGTAATTTGTTCCTGCTGTTCCCTTCTTTGTGTAATATGCTTTGTTCTTGCCGCATGTGAACAGGAAGTTATCGACTATTTTTCCTGTTGTATCCATTTGGAACCAAGAATTCCCGAATTGTTTGTTAAACAGTAGATCTCAGTCTTACGTTTGTAGGCATGATACGGCATTCAACTTTGGGAGAGTTAATTGTTATCTTTATTAAGGTTTGGAAGTCTTACTCCTAGACATGACCAACTTATTTCACGGTCAATTTCATGTCTTCTCCTTGTCGGTAAAGAATGCAACTCTTACCAACGAAGTAGTAGCACGGTGGGAACGGAGTTTTGATTCCATTAAAGTGGTCTAGGTTCGAAACGTGCGGGCGTCGATTAAATGTGGAGACTGGGTGCCTTCCATCTGGTTTGTTCGGTGGAGTCGCTATTTGGTCTGCCGGATACTTAGGTGGTACTGGTGTGATGTACTCATACGTGGATTTTCTACGGATCAAAGAGGGTATGAGTAAAATTTGTCCACCCGCATCGAACATTCTCCAGCGAAGGAGGCCAGCGGAGGTTGCTACGCGGGTGAGATTCTCCTCATCCCCTTTTCCTTTTTGTTTTAGCAAAAAAAAAAGAAAAAGAATGCAACTTTCCTTCTCATTTGGAAATATTGGTATATTTATATTTTTTAATAGATATATGTTGAATATTAGATATATCTATATTTATTTTAAATAAAAATAGATATAAATTGAATATTAGTTATATTCATATTTTTTTAGTAAATACAAGTATAATTTAATGTTATTTGGATAGGTATAAATCAGATCCAGTGGAATTCGATAACAAAAATTAAATAAATGACATAATCATGATATGAAATCTACTATCAAGATCGCAGGTAATGCACCATAACTATAATCAGGTAATGGTATAAGATATAAGTAGTAAACCTGCATGGAGACTGATTTGACCCAAATTTTGAATCATTGATCCAAACTAAATTATATTAAAAATATATTAAAATTAAAATTATTTAAATAAAATGTATAATATATAGTGTTAAATTTTTTTTATATTAAATATTATTATTACTTTCTAACTGTAGCATGGGTAAAAATTCATGAATTATCTACTTTAAAAGAACATCCATCCATACATACACATACAAATATATGTGTGTGTGTGAGAGAGAGAGAGAGAGAGAGAGAGAGAATATAACGAACTTTAATGATAATCGGCTACATTAGTACCATTATCATTGATATTAGCGAACTAAACTCTATACAAGCGAAGCCTCCATACAAAAACTTCCATCATTAATACCATTATTATTAATATTGATCATGTGCAACACGTGAGGCATAATTTTTTTCTCTTTTTTCCAACTATTTTTGAAATCCAATATAACAATATAATAAATTATAATAAATATGAAGCTTGAATAGCTAAATTTCCACTGTATATTAAGCAATGAAATTAAAATGATAGTTAAGTACATTCACACCAGTATTATCAATATTTGTTGCATTGTAAGTAATAATTTTTAATGATGGTTGGTGCATTAATATCAATATCATTATTAGTGTCTATATAGTGAATAGAACTCTACACAAGCTAAGCCTCCATACAGAAACTTCTATTATTAATACCGGTGCTATTTATATCGATTTCATGCAATACATGGGATATGATTTTTTTTAAAATTATTCTTGAAATGTAATATAACAATCTTAGGTTCGGCCTATTAGTTAACCAAACCCAACTCAGCCTGATCCACTGACCAGCCTAATTGAAAATTATCCTAGCCCGACCATGCAACTAGAACATGACCCAAAGGCCTGCTCCATATTTGCATTGGGGCAGAGCCCCTGTTTGAATCGTAGTCGGAGAAGAAAGTAGATTCCGCCGCCTAAAATTCCGACCGGGTGGAGGAATCTCGTTAGCTATAAGACCTCCATCACCGTCCTCTATTACCCCGCCACAAACCTCCTTCCTTCTTATTCTTCTTTTCATGTTTTGTTCGAGTTATGGCCACTTTCCTCCACTGTTATTGTGGCTACGGCCGATCCTCACTGAAACGAGGCATGAAGCACCCTAAACCCATCTTTCTTCTCTTCCGTTCTACCCCTTTCTCTATTGGGATATTCTCCTGAAGCCTCTTATACATGTTCTCATCCCACCATGTGATCAATTAGGCACATATCTCTCATGTGTCAGCCCGAGCAACGATATGGTGTGAACAGATGCCATCATTATCAATCCCTATTGTGTTCTCTGCACCCTAACCTGACTCTTGTTCCGTGATTTGACTAGTTTGACTATCTATAATGGATCGACTCAGGCCATTGGATGCTGCTACCGCCTACCTGGCTGGCCCTGTCCTTCCTCCACCTTTTATTGATACTTTTCTACTATAATCCCTGATTTCCATGACTATATTTTCTAATTACTAGATTTGATTCTATGCAAGGGTGTCAAGACTTAGGATTTTATTTTTAAATTTATCATAGATATATTTTGATAAAAAATATCTTTATGGATATTAGTTTGTAAAGGAGTCTCTCATAATTAGTTAGATTTATCTGTTAGTTAATCTCGTAAGGTAAGTAATGATCTGTCTTTTCTAATTTTTTATTTAAATAATATTATTTTTGGCATCAAATAAATTGTAAATCAATTTATCCATGATTTATGAATTTTACGAAATCATGTTTTGAACAGAAAATAAACATGTAATTTAATATATTTATAGAATTTTATTACGTTAGTTTTTTGATCTTATATGAACTTGCATATTTTGATTGAATTATAGTATATATGTTATTATGTAAAAAGAGCTCTACTACGTATTAGAATTTTAGATATTCCAGAATTTGATTACTATGGACCCTACTCAGCAAGAGTAAGCATAGTTATGGACCTACTTTATAGGGGTTAAGTGCGATACTATATACCTACTCTGCAGGATTTGAGTGCGATATCATGTACTTACTTCACAAGGGTTAAATAATATACTATGAACCTACTCCATAGGAATTAAGTGTGGTATTATGGATATAGGCTCAACCACAAGGATAATGTGGTCATAGTTGAATGCTGTTGAGTTGAACATGATATTGTCAATCAAACTTACGAATAAAAATATGAATATTCGAGTACTACTGGATATTTTGGATTTATATTTTAAATAGATAATTTTGTTTATATGCTTCTTTTTGGCAAAAATATTTATTTACATTATTATATGAATTATCGAATTAAGGTGCTTATTATTTACTAGGTTGTTAAGCTCATTATATGATCTCTTCTTTCTTCGCATATTCACAGAATTAGTGGCTCATGAGGTGCTACTATATATGTTCGTGTCGTTAGAAACGAGAACTGACTATATTAACATAGCTTAGAATTAATATTGCTATTAAAATTTGTTTTAATTAGTGATTGAAGAATATAATAGTGGATATATATAAGACTCTTGTAAACAAAATTTTTGGTTATCTCTTATAATTAGATTTATTAATTACTATAATTTGGATTTTTGTTTCTTTGATACTGTTGCATTATGAGTTCATGATGGAACCTTGCATGCTTATAGAGGATATGCCCCGTGAGTATGTGGAGGTTGCCACATCTCTGGTTCATGATTTCAAGTTGGGGGCATGACTTTGAGCCTCTATTTAAGATATATAATAGAATAGATTAATATCTATTATACAATAAATAATAAACTTTAACGACAACAGCACATTAATATTAATATGTTGATAACGATGTTTATGCGACGAAAGGAGAGCTTTGCACAAATCGAGCCTCCATTTTACATTTATATAATAGATAATAGGTGATATAATAACTAATTGGATGATGAAACACCTAGGGGCTTGCTAAATTTTACTTAGAAACTAAAGTATATCATATTGTCCATGTATCTTTATTGTTGTAACATTTATAAGTTTATCAGGGTCATGCCATCAAAAAAATAATAATGATGATGCATAAATAATCAATACAAGATGTATAACCTCCTATTTTAGACATTTTAAAACAACTCAACTTTAATTGAAATGAGTAGGGTCGGCCAAATAAATTCTTTTCATAGAATTGTCCATCTTGATCTTGATAAAATTGTATTATTTTTTCAAGGAGAATAAACAACATTACAACTAATGATTTATATTATATATTATTTAAATAATCGATATTTTTTAATACAAAATCTAGGTGGATCGATACTATGCCCGATCAATCTCATGTACCTTTTTTAGGAATCAAATTAAACTCGGCATCAGTATATACTCTTAGTTAGTATTTTAATTTTGTGTTAGAAAATCATATCTTCAGAGAGTGTTTTTGCCTTATGGGGTAAGAAAAATAAAAATAAGGTATAAACTAATACCAACTAATTAATCATAGATACATGATAAAATATTTTTTTTTGGTATTTTTTTAAAAATGCCACTAACATAATGTGTCATGAATCTATGATTAAAGACGAGCAACAAACTAATATCTGGCAATAGGGCTGGAAATACGCTCAGACCGGCTTGAGGCACATCAGGCCGGGCCAATTTTAGGTCGGGCTACAGGCTAGGTCGGAAAGAGTTTAGACCGAGTTTGGTACCCATTTATTTTTCTGGCTGGGCTTAGGTATGTTCCTCGGCCGGCTTGAGGCCGAGCCCGAACAAAGCCCGAAATGGAGCCCAAATTCAAGCCCAAATCAATTTAATTTTTTTATATTTTTATTTAGAGAAAATAATAAAGAAATAAAAGATTAAATTAAAATGAGTTTAGCTGAGAATAATGTATCATATATAATTTACTTGTGTTATAGGAGAGAGACAAATTTTTAGCTAGCTTATTTACTTATGTTATATCATTCAGGTTCAGGTCAGATTTATTTTGTTCCAAACGGATAATTCAGGCCGGCCCAATCGGGTTTAGGTCGGGCTCGGGCCTGGGCTCAAGCCTGGATTATCCAACAACTTTCTAGCCTAAGGGCGGCTCAAAGCCCGAAAAAAAATTTCGGGCTGGATTCGGATACGAGCATGGCCTAGCCGAGTTCGGCCATATTCGGCAATTTATCGTAAATATGGAACAAAGTGTTATTTTTCGGTATTTTTTAAAATATTACTAAAATATTTTTGCCAATTTTATGAAGAAGATGAGTTACAATATAGCAATTTATTATAAATGCGAAGTAAAGTATCTTTTTCTTATATTTACTACTAAAATAATGCAGCGAATTCTATGATTTCTTGTTATACGTGTTCTTGTTTTCAGTGCGTCATTTAGATTTCTGCGGTGTCTGTAGCTAATTGTCAGCACGTCTAACTAGCTATGTAATTTAACTAAAAAAACTAAATACCTAAGAAGAAAAATTGCTCATGGAATGCTAAGAGGCTGAGATCATCTCTAACACTGCTACTTCTGATACGCTAGAATAGCAACAGATTAGTAAAAGCAACGGAGATGTGATGATTGATAATATGTTTTCTTGTTTTACAAAACTACAGCGTACGTGTCATCACAAAATGGAGATTTGAAACTCCAGGGATGTTTCTTCTTTGCCCAATACGGCAATACCATTATGAACCTTCTTTTTTTTTGCTAGACTTATGAACCTTTTTTCGCCACCATCTTTATCATCCTGGAGAGGACATCAACGGTTATGATAAATGAGAAAGAAGACAAAAGATTTTGTCTCCAGCTCGCTGCAACTGTTTCATGTGTGACTTATCCTTCTGTTGTTTTATATACTAAAACTTTTTTTTTTTATAATTACATTGCCAACTTAGCTAGTTGGCATCCACGCTCTACTTTTATGTTTGATATTCAAGCTAAGTGATGCATTTTCTTGGATCTCTTTGCATTCGGCACCTTTTGCTTTATCACAAATGCTTGTGAGTTGTACTTGTGTTGGCTTGTTGAGTATTTTTTCCATGTCTAAGCTTGTGATTATAATTTATCTTTTTTTTTCAGCACCAAAAGAAATACCATTGGCACAGGAAATGGCAAGACTTCCTATTGGTGGGCTGCAAATAACCAGAAATAACCTTTTAATGTCAATTTAAGCATAGAGATTTGTTCAGTTCCCTTATTGAGCACCATAGAGACGATTTTCCTCTTCTCAATCCCAGCAGTACACCTCATGTTTTAACCAGTGACTGCTAACTGAGATGCACTCTCTTATTTATCCCGCACAACTTATTTAGCCCGCAGGTTTTGTTTTTATACACCAAACAAACGGTACTATTAGATCATCAGTTTGTGAGTTTTTTTTTTTTTTTAATGACAAAAACTCACACAGAAAGATTCACCATTCTATAAAGAAGGAATGAGAGACTGAAAAGCAATCTCAGAATCCATCGAGAAGAACGATTTTGAAGAGGGAGAAAAATTCCTTTCAAGCGAAGTCCATAGTACAAGTGGTCAGTGCAAGGGTGAGCACCCACGAGACCTCTAGCCATTACATGGAGACAGGAAATCCGGCCAAACATCTTGGAGAAGACAAGAGAGAGTCCTCATAATAGTGACAAGCAAGCGGGAGGATTCATATAACCTAGGGCCGTACCTTGGACATAGTAACATTGAGCTAATGAAGGGGAATTGGGATCCATGAACTTCAGGTCTATATCTTGGAGTACAAGGTTTTTACAGCTCACAGCTTTGCTGCAGAAGAGATGCACTGCCATCCTTGAAGCCGAGGTGCCTCTGATGTTTCGGAATGTTGACGTTGCTGATCTCAACCAACGACGGAGCCTGCAGGAAAGAATAAACAGATGTGCATTTTTTTTTCCGTAGAAAAATATGCATAAAAAGTTGCATAAGCTTAGGAGACCAGGATAGTTGTCTTCTAACACTAGATGTGTGAACTTGAAGTCTTCAAGAAAATTAATTTCTTTTCCCCTCCTCGATATCATTCCGAACTATGTATGCAAATCTAGTTCAGCATTTTTTTGGTTGAGTTATGATTTTTAAGAAGCTTCTTTGGTTCTGGTTGTTGTCGACTTCATATACAAATATTGGCTTACCACCGTAATTATCTAGATCCTGATACATGGGGGACTCACGATATAGTTAAAATCTGAATCTAAAACTATAGATCACAATTTAATATCAATGTTAATGATAATTCTTTGCATATTCCCTTGCAGGTTCAAGTTGCTTCTTTTTCTATCAAGGCGGTGTAAGTTTTGTGTGTATCTGCGGTGCGCCAACAAAACTAAGAGAAGAGAGCTCTTACCCCTTTGACACAGTTGCCAACCGGGCAGTACTCTTGGTCGACGATGATGGGGTTTTGGACGCCCCTCATCACTATGTCTTCGAAATGGAAATCTGAAAGCACGGCTCCTGTTGGACTTCTGCCATGTCTTGACCCTGAGACCGTTCGTGGTTCCCGTGAGGGTGCAGTTCTTCACGGTCACCCCACTTACATCTGGCTCATTTAGGTATCGGCCGAGGCTCCCGATGCTGATGCCATGGCCAGGGCCGCAGAACACCCCGGAGACAAGGATTCGCCTGCTTCCCGGGCCGACGGAGACGCAGTCATCGCCGGTGCCGATCTCGGAATCTGTGATCCTGACATTTGTCGAGTTACCGATGTGGATTCCGTCGGTGTGGGGGCGTCTCTTGGTGCGAACGATCTTGATGTGTTGGATCCTAACGTTGTTGGATCCGAAGATGGTCATCTGAAGGACTTGCTGTTGACTAGGGATATGCCGCGGACGGTGGTTTTGGTGACGAAGTTTAGTCTCAGATTCTTTGATTTGGGCGGGGGAAGGCGAGAAAGACCCATCAAATCTTATGGTCAGTCACATATCCAAGTGATAATAAAAAGAATCTAATTTATCAAGCGTTGATCAGAAGAAACTTATTTATCCTTTCTCACGTTTAAGTTACAAACTGATGTCGTAATTAATATGAAGTTCTATTTCAAAAAATATTTTTTTTTAAAAAAAGAATATTTTAGGCTACGTAAGTTGTATATCCGGTTCCGAAAATCATGTAGTTTAGCTTGCAATTGCAACTCTTGTCCACTAATGCGCATCAGTGAAAATCCCTTCGTGTCCCAATAATAATATTTTAAGAAAATTGTTCAGAAAGATTTTTTTTTTTCTGAGTTGCCTTTCTTGCATAAGCTTTCTCATTATATATCTTTTGAAGATTAGATGTAATAAGCTTACAAATTGTTACTGAAAATTAGTTCACAAAATTGCAAACTTGATTTTGAGAAGATTAAATCTTGTGCGGTCTAAGCTAGATATGCAACGCAGTATATTGAGGATATTCGACTTGGCAAATGCAACAACTAAAATGATTTGTTTGGTCATGCCTATCAATGAAGCTACTTGATGTCCTTTTTTTTAAGGAAAAATAACCAAAAATAATTTCTACATCTTTCTTGTAAAATATTTCTTATTTTGTATGATTCAAAGTTTATTATATTTAACCTTACAAGTTCTACTACAAATTATTTCACTAAATGCCTCTATGAGGATCCATATTAATTCCACATTAGCTATATTACTAAGTAGATCTTGAATACTTGTACAAGTTCAAGGAACCTAAATAATACCTTCCAGCTAGTCTTTTAGGTAAAATTCTGGGTTGGTACCAAATAGTATTAGAATAGACTGACCTATAACCCATGTAGACAGGGGATATTACAGCACTAACTCATTGGGATTAACCATGAGTCGATCATGCTGCTTATGATTAAATTTGAATAGATTTGGAACTTTAAACCTGGACAAGGACACTAGGGTTTAAATAGAGGAAGTATTGTGAAAATCCGTACGGACGTGTGTTTAGTCCCATATCAGCTATGTATGGATAGATCTTGAATATTTATATAGGCCAAGAAATTCAAATGATATATACCTTTCGATTAGTCATTTTGAGTGAGGTTTAGATTGTTACAACCCTTCTTTGAAACAAGGATTCCCTTCTTTTTTTTTTTTTCAAAGAAAGCTTGTTCTTATTCCTCCACCAAGAATAAGTTAAAAGAAGTAAGGGCTTATTTTTTTGGTGCATGGATCCTTAATTGGATGGATGTCCGAATGTACTAATAATAATAATTACCTACGACCTTCACTTTTTCTCATAATTATATTTCTTAATTTGTATTGTCTAAAACCTCTCATCAAGAATGCCTATTGTTGACATAAAATACAAAAGAAGAATGAAGAAGAAGAGATCATGTCCTCGTTTACAAGCAAACTTACACCAGGAAGGAGGCTGCAGTCTTTCTTTTTGGAGCATGTGTTGTGCTGCCACGGCGTAGGATCCTTGGCCATCAAATGTTCCAGAACCCGTTATCAACAACCTATCGACGTGATCAAAGGTGATCCACTCCTTGTGACCTTCACGATTGAAAACATTTATATCGGGCTGCGCTTTCACCACTCCGGAGAGCTGCACCTCCATGATGCCATTGCATGGTCCCTCAAACTTTATTGGGTTAACCAAGTACTCGCCTCCTGGAACTATAAATCCTTTTTCTTCCTTTCTAGGGGACATGCTGCTTCCCATGCTTTAAGAAAAGCCTACAAAAAAGGGATCCAATTGAGTCTAAGTCAAGCTCAAAGAATTTGCTTTCGACGTACCCAAGATGACAATCCGACTAAGGAATTGGATCAGCAAGTTGTTAATGATTACAACCAAACAAGCGGAGCATTGTAATGCACACAAATAGGTGGCATATACTTTTTGTCTCCGTAGGAGCACTCCATGGCAACAATGCCATTGCAGAGGTAAAATTGATGCGGAACTTTCATTGTCAATCCATGTTACTATCCTACATAACAACAGCAGTATCGGCAACGTACAGCCAACAAATAAATAAATAAAACAGCGACGGAAAAACACTTTCTAGCAAGATTCAAATCCAAAATTACATTTAAATGGAAAAAAAAAGGTTGCAACCGTACGTTGCCCCGGTTAGAACATCATATGAGAATTGCTTCTTTAAATTTATCATATGCGCATATATACGGTACTAGCTGGTGGCATGGTTTGCTAAGTTTCTACATCCATGTTGGCGTGGTCTCCACCACCTTCTTAATCATAAAAAAAAAGGGGGGTCATATGAACATATAAGAGAAACTTGACTTGAGCTTGCTTACCGCAGAAGAGTCGGATTTCCCATCGGCAGCCGCACCAAAATTCATCACATTGAAAGCAGTGGTACGCTTGTTTTGGAAATTTTTGCTCGGAGCGATTGCACCGACGAGTTTAATTCCTTTTGCAGATTTCTTGCCATCGGTCTGCGCTACAATTGAGACAAAGATGAGCAGCAGCAATGCCGACGGCAAGCAGGCCCTTCTGAGCTCCATTTGAGCCCAGGCTTATTCCTCCCTCTCTCCTCTGCTTTCGAGCTCTCTTGCCCAAGATTTATAATCGCCGAGGAGGAGTGTCCAAGGCCTTGACAACCCTCCTTGCCTTTAGGGGAGGGAGGGCATTCTTGTCTTGCAAAGCTCATGTATCAATACCTAAACATCTAAACTTAGGATGCTTCTTCTCATGCACCTTGCCTTCCTTTTAGTGGTCTAAAATGTCTCAACTGTCCGTGAGGTGCTCGCAGCTAATCGACTCGGTCATTGCAATGGCTTGCCCTCCTCCAACTACGGTCAACCATGTTCCCTTGCTCAGCCAACCTTCACCTCCGCTAAGAACGGGGTTCCCTCGAGCTTGGACCACCTGTTGCAAACCCTCACCAATTAACCACACCCAATGGCTCCCATTCCTAATTAAGATAATGGTAGGAAGTGCGATTAGGCTGTTGCATTCTTTAACGAAGCATGCATACATGTGAGGGGAAAAAAAAAATCATTCAAAAACTATAGAGATCTCACTCATCAGACTCCATTTAGAAGAGTTGTTTTGGTCATATATAGCAGAGGGATAGGAGTTGTTTTGGTCATTTAGAAGTGGCTGCGTCTTATTCATCTCAAGGCAAGTTAGGCCAAAGCAAACGTGCCTTAGATTCCCGCGTCCATGCAAATTTAATACCCCGCGTTGCATGCGGCCTTACTTCCTATAACAGTGGTAGGGCTTCATTTTTTTTTTTAATTTTTTTGGTACAGCAGCGGCTCATGCACAACGGACGTGGATGCAGCCCATAAGATCAAAACGGATAAGAGAATACAAAGATGATGAAATCAAGGATAGGTTGTCCCAAGTGAAACCCCTGGAGTGATGAGCTGCGAAGGATGCATTCCAGTCAGCCGCACTGTTAGCCTCTCTGTAGGCATGAGTGGTCCGGTAGGAGGAACACCTGCCCAAAAGTTGGTAGATATCATGAATCAATCACAACCCGTCGGCGTCACTGCTTGGATCTCGGATCCAGTCGATCATCGTGGCCGAGTCCCCCTCAAGGATAATGCATTCCACACCCAATACACGCCTCGCGTAGAAGACACCCTCCTATGCCGCTCTGGCCTCCGCCCCGCCCACCACCAAACAGACCTCTTGATCTTTGATGACGAACCCTGCACCTCCGCTGCCCCTAATCTCGCTAACATCGCTGTCGAAATTCACCTTAAGAAAGTCAGTGGTGGGGGCTCCCAAGATATGGATATGGTCCTGGGCACTACAAGAGCGGAATGAGAGCCCCAGATTCTCCCAATCAATCCAAGGGACGATGCAACAGCAATGCCAAGGACCTCCGCCGCATGGGTAAGAGCTCGGTCTGCCACCAGCCTCAGATGCATGCCTCTGTCCTCAAACACTGGGGCATTCCTATCCAACCAATAATTATAAGCCAGACAAGCTGCCCTTGTCCCCTGCTCCACATTATCTGGCCTCCGGGAGGAGACTCGCAAGAAAGTTAGAAAATCCTTTGTCGACATCCACCTCCGTGTCAAACCGGAGGAAACTGCTGCGCACTCCCAAATCTGAACCGCACACGGACATCCAAAAAGAACGTGAAAGATGGACTCCTCCTTCTTTGGGCAAGTCACACACTCTGAGGAAATACCAACTTTGTGTCGGGTAGTACTCCTCTAGTCGGCAGGCATCTCAGAGTCACCTTCCACACAAACAAGGCCACTCGGGGGTGAGTACGCATCTGCCAAATCTATCCTGCCTCAAACTACCATGTCGACTCCCTCCTAACCAGCACCAATACATCTCTGGTTCTCACCTTCGGCCTGTTGGAAAAATTAAATGCGCATGCGGTTTTACTCTGCATAATTACCGCGGACGCGTCTGCAAAAAATGACCAAAAAGCTCCCGACCAATACCCCTATATATACCCCTCAATTTCATCCTATTCGGGATACGAAAAATTAGAGAAACAAATATTAAAAAAATTATGGAGGAAAGTTCTTCCTCTTAGCCACTTCTGATTTTTATTTTTGTAATTATATTTAGTTTATTTTATTCTTTTTATTTCGTTCTTTGTTGGATCTGCAAGTGCGATCGGTTTGATTTGGCTTCTTTCGAGACGTACCAAAGAAGAAGTTTAGGGTCGTCGTATCTTTAAGGAGGATTGCCGGAAGACCCGTATAGCGTCTACGTGCTCCGACCTATCTTCAATCGGGCTATTTTTTCTAACTTTTATTTTTAATTTAATATTAGTGGATCTGTAGGATTTGCAATTTTATGATTTGAATTTATTAAATGAATAGATTTATTTCGTGCTAGAATAGATTTCTTTTGTAATAAAATAGATTTATTTTGATCCCGAATAATATATATAAATTATTCTGTTTAAGATTTTCTATTAATTGCAATTATTAGATTTATTTGTTTATTTAGGTGATATACTGCTAACAATCCAAAAGTGTGTGGTTTATTTTTTTGTTAGTAATATATAATTTAGTAAATCATTCTAAAAAGGTAACAATTTGTTTAACCTCTAAGAGGTTTATCATACCTCCATTTGGACTCCTCAAGGAGTCCTTTTCAGATCCCATTCAAACAAAAATTTGGAAATTAGTTAATATATAATAATTAATTCATTGAATTGACTTATTAAATCTCAATCAATTATTCTAATAAGATGATAAATCATATAATTCATTGAATTGATATTTAGATCTCAATTACAATAATTGATTTGCTACTACAAAATTAGTAATCAATTATTCTAATAAGATAATAAATCATATAATTCATTGAATTGACATTTTAGATCTCAATTACAATAATTAATTTATTACCATAAAATTAGTAATCAATTATTCTAATAAGATAATAAATCATATAATTCATTGAATTGACATTTTAGATCTCAATTACAATAATTGATTTGCTACCACAAAATTAGTAATCAATTATTCTAATAAGGTAATAAATCTTATAATTCATTGAATTAACATTTTAGATCTCAATTACAATAATTGATTTGCTGGCACAAAATTAGTAATCAATTATTCTAATAAGGTAATAAATCTTATAATTCATTGAATTAACATTTTAGATCTCAATTACAATATGATGCAGGACGGATGTAAAAGATGGAAAGCAGCATGAAAGAGGAGAAGAAGAGGGGAAGAAGAAGAAAGAGGAGAGGAGGAAGAAGAAGAAGAAGGTTAATTTTCTGGAATTCATTCATTAAAAATTAAGCAAATGCATGCCCTATATATGTAGGGCCACCAAATAACAAATAAGTCCCTATGAAGAAAACAATTCGAAAGAGGCCCTCAAAAGACAATATGCAAACTAATCCTACCCACATAAAATAAATAATAAAATGACATCAATCAATCCAGCCACAACGAAAGTGGCTGGACCGTCTTCCTGCGACAATCATGATCCTGCAAAATAATCAGTCCAGTACTCGTGTCCGCACCAACTCCCCCCGGGTAAGAAAAAGTCGACCCCCGACGAATGACTCTGGTAGTACTCCAAAAGATCTGGGTCAACGCGCTGTAACTCCGCACGAGTAATCCATGTAGTATCAGACTCCGGGCGTCCTCGCCAACGAACCAGGAAACGCTGAACACCCCCATCTCTGGTAGAAACAGTCTGCTCATCTAAAATGGCATCAATATGTTCTTTTTGTGCTGGTGGTAAAGCTAGAGTGGACGGAGATGGTATGGAATCAAGAATAGGAGTATCATCAAGCTCAAGTGAAGGCTGAGCGAAAGGATCAGTAGGAATAGAAAGGGGGCCCTTGTAAGCAACCAAATCCTCAATATTAAAAGTGGAGCTAATACCAAAATCAGAGGGAAGATCAAGAACGTAAGCATTAGTACCCACTCGTTGCAATACCCGAAAGGGCCCAGCACTACGAGCCTGCAGTTTCTTGACGGTTCCAGATGGAAACCGCTCAGGCCGAATACGTATCATAACATAATCCCCAGTTTGAAATTGTTTATCTCGCTTATGAGAATCAGCCTGTAGCTTATATTGAGCATTACTCATATGAATGCGCTTGCTAATTTCCTGATGCAGATTATGAATGTGTTGTGCAAATGCATGTGCAGACTCAGAAATGCGAATATGGGGGACATAGGTAGGAGATCTACAGGTTTGCGAGCTTTATAACCATGGACCACTTCAAATGTACTCATCCCGATAGACCTATTGACCGACGAATTATATGCAAATTGGGCGATAGGCAGAATAGAATCCCAGTTACGATTGTGATCTCCTATAGGCTTCGCAGAAGGTTACCTAGACTTCGGTTGACAGACTTCGGTTTGACCATCGGTTTGAGGATGATAAGCAGTAGAAAATCTAAGTTTGGTGCCAACCAGATGCCACAAGGTTTTCCAAAAATAGCTCATGAAGCGGACATCCCTATCGGATACAATAGTTTTCGGTAGACCGTATAACTTAACAATCTCATCAAAAAATATCTTGGCTACTCGAGAGGCATCAGAAGTCTTGGAACAAGAGAGGAAGTGGGCCATTTTAGAAAAACGATCCACAACCACAGAAATGGAATCATGTTTCCGAAACGTGCGAGGAAGGCCGAGTACGAAGTCGATACTAAGGTCAAGCCAAGGGCGATCTGGGACAGGTAACGGAGTGTAGAGGCCAGTATTTTGTTTTTTGTGCTTAGCTAGTTGACATGTGCGACACTGTCCCACAATTTTAGCAACATCCCGTTTCAAACTTGGCCAAAAAAATTGACGTTCAACTTCTTCTATGGTCTTATCACGGCCAAAATGTCCAGCGAGACCGCCGGCATGTACTTCCCATATCAAGAAATCGCGCACGGAAGTTCGCGGAATGCATAGCTTGGAAGCTTTGAACAAGTACCCATCTTGAAGATAAACACCATCAATCAAAGGTCCTTGTCCATCAGCGAGGGCATTATAGAGTTGGCCAAAATCTGGGTAAGACAAGTAATCGAGCTTAAGTCTGTCAAAACCGGTGATGGAAACAGACATGGCGGACAACAGAGTTACTCGACGACTTAACACATCAGCAGCTTTGTTCGCGGCACCTGACATATGCTTAAGGACAAAAGTGTAATCCTGGAGGAATTGAACCCACTTGGCATGTCGATGATTAAGTTTTTTCTGGGAATTAAGAAAACGAAGTGCTTCATGGTCAGAATAGAGAACAAATTCATTAGGAAGGAGATAATGTCGCCAATACCGTAGGGCCTGGACTATGGCATAAAATTCCTTGTCATATGTGGAATATCTTTGTCTAGCCTCGTTCAGCTTTTCACTAAAATAGGCGATAGGATGACGTTCTTGACTAAGCACACCACCTATTCCTAAGCCAGATGCATCACATTCCACCTCAAAAACTTTGCTAAAATCAGGGAGTCGCATAACTGGTGCTTCCGTCATTCTTTTCTTAATGTCATTAAATGCTTTAGCGGCTGCGCGTGTCCACTGAAAATCACCTCGTTTTAGACAATCTGTGATAGGTGACATAAGTGTACTGAAGCCCTAATGAAACGACGGTAAAATGTGGCCAGGCCGTGAAAACTACGGATGTCAGTAATATTCTTAGGTTCAGGCCATTCAACAATTGTGGTGATTTTCGCAGGATCAGCAGATAAACCCTCAGAGGAGACTATATACCCTAAGAAGTTTACGTGAGTAGTAAAAAATGAACACTTCTTAAGGTTAGCATAGAGGCTCTCGTTGCGTAAAGTCATACAAACTTGCCTTAAATGGCCTAAATGTTGCTCCTTAGTTTGACTATAAATAAGGATATCGTCAAAGTACACGACTAAAAATTTGCCCATAAAAGGCCGGAGTACTTGAGTCATCACTCGCATAAATGTACTTGGAGCGTTTGAGAGGCCGAAAGGCATTACCAGCCATTCATAGAGGCCATCTTTTGTCTTGAAGGCTGTCTTCCATTCATCTCCTGGACGAATCCGGATTTGATGGTAGCCACTTTTTAAGTCAATCTTGGAGAAAATCGTGGCACCTGCCATCATATCCAGCATATCGTCGAGCCGCGGAATAGGAAATCGGTATTTGACCGTGATTCTATTAATAGCCCGACTGTCTACACACATGCGCCAAGTACCATCCTTTTTTGGAGTAAGAAGGGCAGGTACGGCACAAGGACTTAGACTCTCTCGAATAAATTCCTTTTGTAGAAGCTCGTTAATTTGCTTTAGGAGCTCTGCATGATCAGAAGGGTTCATCCGATAATGGGGCAAGTTAGGAAGGGTAGCTCCCGGGACTAGATCAATGGCGTGCTGAATATCACGCAAAGGGGGTAAATGATCTGGAAGGTCTTCAGGAAAAACTTCTTTGAACTCCTCGAGAATAGCGAGGGATTCAGCCGATAATGTACTTTTAAGATGTGGCTGAAGTTCTTTAACTAGCAGGGCAAACACCGGAGAGTCCTTAAAGACATTCCTCTCAAATTCAGTGGGGCTAAGGATATGCAGTTCCTTCCCCTTTGATGTACTCTTGTCCGTACTCTTATTTAGCATTTTGGGCCGTAAAGGATTAAGCTTAATCTTTTTACCCTGGAATACAAAAGAGCAAGAGTTAGTTCGACCGTAGATGGTGACATCGAGATCGAACAACCACGGCCTACCTAATATCAGATGACCTACGTCCATTGGGAGTACGTCACACCAGACAGTGTCTTTATAAGAGAGGATTTGAATAGGTACAAGACACCGTTCTTTAATGTGAATGGACGACGTGTCGATCTAGGAGACCTTATAAGGTTGAGGTTGGGACACAGGAGTCAGACCCAAGCGGGCGACAATGCTGGAAGATATCGCATTAATGCAGCTCCCGCTATCAATGATAACTTTACAATCTTTTTCGCCGCATTTAATGTAAGTGTGGAAAATTGAGGTTCGTCTCCAGTCATCAGTCTCCTTAGGCTGGGTAATTGCACACCTTACTACATTCATAGTGGATCGGTCAGGTTCGTGGGCAATTATCTGGGGAGTAGGTCGGATACAACCTAAAGTGTGTGATTCTTCCTCGGGTTCATCTTCGACATCTTGAATATCATCTAAATTAGGCTCATAAATTTGTTCCTCCAAATTATCTATGTCATCCTTCTGTTCATGTGCATCAATAACAAGGGTCTGATTTGCACATTGGGAGGCAACATGACCAAACCCTTGGCATTTAAAGCACTGAATTCTTGAGCTTGTTTTTGGAGGTTCACCTAAAATTCCTTTGCCTTTAATATCTCGATGTTGGATAGGTGGAGAAGAAAAGGGTTTAGGTGGGACAGAACCGACTGGGGGTCTGGGTCCAGATGGTTGGGCACTTGTGGGAACACGCCTGGTGTCAGGGGCGCCTAGCAAACATAGATTTGGAGAATTGTTCGTAGTTTTGCACAAATGTATATGCTTGGTCTAAGGTGGCCACTTCACGAAGGACAATTTCTTTCCTAAGCTCATCATTTAGGCCTCGTCGAAACCAGCTTAAGATCATACGTTCATCTTCAGCTATATTACTTCGCATCATAAATTCATCAAATTGGGCGATGTAATCAGTAGCTGTGCGGCTACCTTGTCGTAAATTATTCCATCGATCTAGGAGGTCAGCTTGATAACTTAGTGGAAGGTATTTTTCTTTCAATTTTTCTTTCATTTCTACCCAATCTGTAATGGCAGGCTGATGTCTCCTGGCTAACAGTTGTTCAGTATTTTGCCAAAACAACTTAGCTCGACCAAGGAGTTTCATTCTAGCGAATCGGATCCTTTTTCCCTCCGACAAATTGCACCACTCAAAGAAGTGGTCCATTTCGTGTAGCCAATCGGAGAAGACCTTTGGATCAAGACGACCATCAAAAGTGGGGGCTTCAATCCTAATGCCTCGCATTATATCTTCATCAGGGTCACGAGGTTCTCTGGGTTCTACGGTATGTCGGTGACCTTTATCAACATGAGGAATGGGACCAGGTCCCCTAGGGCGAGGGAAGGCATAATGGTGACCTGGAACAGACCTATTATCAAAGTTGTCCTGCCGAACCGAGCCTTGTTGTTCTAGGATTTGTTCTAGGGTGTCGTCCTCTTCAAGACCCGGTAAATGGGGAGTACTATCTCTTTGGGATTCAATAACCCTTTGAAGTGAAGCCTCAATTGAATCGAGTCGGGCATTAACCTGGGTGGATATTGTGGTTAAGTCATGAATTTGGGCATTGTTTGCTTGGACTTGGGCATTGGTATTTTGGACTTGAGTATTAGTTTTTTGAACCTGGGCATTAGTGTCGTGGATAGCTTTTAGTAGGGTTTCAATTTTGGAATCCATGTCTAGGTGGGAGTCAGGATGAGACGCGACACGACCACTACGTAGATGCATAAAATGAATGACAAAATGTATGAGCCGACCAACTTTAAAAGGTTCCTAAGTAGACCTAATGCATGAAATGAATTCAAAATTGCAAAGTAGATGCTCAATATAAACTAAAACTACTCCCTAGCAAATAGTTATTGCAAACTGAAAATTAATATAAGACGCAGGCCAACAAGTAGCTGCAAACAAGTAGTACCAAGTTCTCGGACTATGCAAGGTGTCACGGAGCCACATATGTCTCCTCGATTTGATCTAGCTCCACAGTTAATATTAAAGAAATGTGACTACTAGGGTTTCTGGTTGTCTTGTGGATGTATGTGGTTGCATGTGTTGGAATATGTGGAACTAATCACCAAGCACAAAATTTGATAGTTAATGCCAACTTAAATGAACAAATTTAACCTGCGGGAAGGGAAAACAGAGTTGACCCAAACCGGATAGAGGCCTGTGCTTGCAGAAAATGTTCAAGCTGAGATGATGCTGGGTAGACGGTCACGGTGTTGCAGGGTCCGGTGGCGGTGGTCGGAGCAACTGATGGCAGGGACGGTTGGAGCGGTCTGCGGTGATGGCTGTCAGAGCCGACAGTGGTGGTGCAGCAGTCGACGGCGGCGACGGCAACGCGGCGGCGCGGCGGTGAGAGCAACCCGGCGGCGCGGCAGTGCGGCAGCAACTAGCGGCGGCGCGGCGGTGCGGCAGCAACTAGCAGCGGCAAGCGGCGGTACGACGGAGCGGGGGCGGCGCGCGGCGCGGCGGTGCAAGCAGCAGAGATAGCAGCGGCTGTGGGAAACGGGCGGGGGCGCAGATAGCAGTGGACGGCAGAGTGGGTGGCTGAGGTGGTGGGCGTAGGAGGTGGTGGAGGATTCGGACGGGCCGGCTAGTGTTTTGCGGTGCAGCAGCAGCTGCGGAAGAAGAGAGAGGCGGTGGCGCGGTGGTGTGAAGAAGAATTGGCGGCGGCGGCGGCGACGGTGGGCGGGAGTGGTGACGGCTGAGAAGAAGCGGCGTGGGATGGTGGAAGGCGGTGGTCGGAAGACCCAAGGAAGAAATCGGGAAAATAAGAAGGGAAAGAAGAAGCTCCCGCACGTGCGTGACTTACGCGTCACGTGCGGCAATTTTTTTTTTTTTTTTTTTTGAATTGGTTCGGGCTAACGGGTGATGGGCTAACGGGTCGAGACCTTACCCGCACTGTAGATCATCTTCCACCTTCGACCGTTCGACGCTCCCGACGGATCCCGCCTGATTTCACGGCAGTGGTTGCGGGGAGGCGTTGCACCGGCGGAGGAGAGTGCTAGGGCGGAGGCAGTAGAGTGCGGCCGAAGCTTCCGGGGCGACGCGGCGGCTTCCAATGGCGGATCGGTGGCGCTGCAAGGTGAAGGCGGTGGTTGGCGCCTGCGTAGCGGCGGCTGGAGGGGAAAAACGATGAGAGGGGCGGCCTATTTGCTTCTCGGGCCACCGTGGGGGTAGCCGGAAACGGGATCTTCTCCTTCTGTGCGGGAACCGAGAGGGAGGAGAGAAGGGAAGGAGACGACGATGGTGGTGGTGGGCGACGATGGCGACGACGGCGGATGGGGAGAAAGACCGGTGGAATGGCGACGGGTGGGAAGTGACCGACGGGAGGGTTTTGCCCCTTTTGTCCTCACGGGAGATGAGATGAGGGAGAGGAAAGAAAATAAAGAAGAAAGGGAACGCCCCTTCTTCTTCGAAATGCGTGTTGTGCAGGGACCCTCCGTACGATCTGGCGTCTGCGGTGCAACTACTTCAGCAAAATACAGATGAGGAAAAGGCCGAAAAGGAATCAGTGGCGGTCCGTCCATAAACTGGATCCTTTGACTTCAGCAACAGAGGTAAAGTCAGGCCTGCTCTGATACCAAAGCTGATGCAGGACGGATGTAAAAGATGGAAAGCAGCATGAAAGAGGAGAAGAAGAGGGGAAGAAGAAGAAAGAGGAGAGGAGGAAGAAGAAGAAGAAGGTTAATTTTCTGAAATTCATTCATTAAAAATTAAGCAAATGCATGCCCTATATATGTAGGGCCACCAAATAACAAATAAGTCCCTATGAAGAAAATAATTCGAAAGAGGCCCTCAAAAGACAATATGCAAACTAATCCTACCCACATAAAATAAATAATAAAATGACATCAATCAATCCAGCCACAACGAAAGTGGCTGGACCGTCTTCCTGCGACAACCATGATCCTGCAAAATAATCAGTCCAGTACTCGTGTCCGCACCACAATAATTGATCTGTTGGCACAAAATTAGTAATCAATTATTCTAATAAGGCAATAAATCAATTCTAATATATAATTCATTGAATTAACATATTAGATTTTAATTACAATAATTGTCTGGCTAGCACTAAATTAATAATTAATTATTACTAATTCAAAAAATTCAGACAGAAAATTCAGAAATTGGTTAATCCAAAATAACAAATTTAAGTTTGCACTTAGGCTTTTGTAAAAGTTAAATTTATGTGATTTCTAATGATTAACTGATTATATCCATTAACTAATAGTGCCAAAGAAAAGCTTATCAAAAAGACATATGTGCCTAAGAAAGGCTGGTACTTAAGTGAGCCTAGTGCTCTACCACCGATCTGAAGCTGACCTGGCTATTATTTTTGGATATATCAATTAGACATTCAAAATTCAATACAAATTTTAGTGCAATTTTTTAACATAAATTTTTTTGCCTTCATTCAGGTTTCTATCTCTTTTCTGTAACCTTGAACCTATGACCTCTAATATTAGTGACCACCTTAGTGCCAAACCTGAAAAATTTGATGGCCATAACTTTAGGAGGTGGTAGAATCAAAAGCGGTTCTGGCTCACCATATTAAGGCTGATCTCAGCCATAGGTGAGAGCACTATTGAAGTTGATAACAGTCTAACCCAAGATGGTCTCACCCTAACCTAAGTTTTGAACTCCATTAGGATTGAAAAGCAGCACAGGCTCAGGAGTAAAATCTCTACTAAAAATAAGAATGATGCTTATAATGTAGAGGCCTCGCCTAGAAAAAATTAGAACCAACCCTTCAAAAATAAGCATTACAAAAAGAAACCCCACCACCCTAGAAACCTTAACCACCACAATAGGAGAGCAATCCAATCCCAGGAGCAAAAGAAGAAGAAAAAGAAAGGTGGTATTCGTTTCTGTTATGTGTGTGGTTGGACCAACCATTTGGCTTTCTAGTACTTTTATAAGAAGACTGCACCTCTTCAATCCAAGAAGAAAGGTCCACACATAACCAGTGCTCAAGTCAACATGGTGACTTCCGGTGCTGGCTCATCTGAGACTGGTTTCAAGTCTGTTTCCTTCACTCCTGAAGTTAACATGACTTTACAAGCACTTGAATGGTGGATTATACCGGAGCTGGTATTCACATTTGTTCGAATCGCTCCTAGTTTTCTTCTTACCATATCTCAAGTGGAGGAGCTGTGATCATGGCAAATAGCTCGGAGGCGCGTGTGCTAGGAGTGGGACGTGTAGACTTAAATCTTACTTCTAAAAAAGTTCTATCTCCTGCACGGCGTCCAACATGTTCCGGTCGTTAAAAAAAACTAATTAGTGGTTTCTTACTTGTCCAGTAAGGCTATCGTCTTGTTTTTGAGTCCAATAAAGTTGTAATTTCTCATGATGTAATGTTTATTGGAAAAGAATTTCTAAGTAAAGGATTATTTAAGTTGAATGTAATAGTTTCTTCAATAAATAAAAATTCTTTGATTATGAATATAGAACATCCTTCTATTCGGCATGGTAGATTAGGTCATGTAAATTATAATACAATTAAACAACTAATGAATCTAAATTTAATACCAAAAAGTGATCTTAAGAACCATGAGAAATGTAAAATTTGTGTAGAAGCCAAACTCCCTAGGAAACCTTTTAAATCTGTTAATAGAGATTCAGATCTATTAGAGTTGATCCATAGTGATGTTTGTAACTCTGGTAGAATCTCTAGGAGAGGTAACAGATACTTTGTGACCTTCATAGATGATCTGTCCAAATTCTACATCTACCTAATTAAAACCAAGGATGGGGTGCTCAGCAAATTTAAGATTTTTAAGATCGAAGCTGAAAACCAAAAGAAAAGAAAACTAAAATCCTGAGATCAGATTGGGGAGGTGAATATACATCGAATGAGATAACTCAATTTTCTAAAGATCATTGAATCATTCATGAAGTGACTACTTCCTATTCTCCCCAATCAAATGGAATAGCAGAAAAGAAGAATATGATTTTAATGGATATGGTTAACTCAATGCTTATAAGCTTAGGAGTACTAGAGAATTTGTGGGGGAAAGCTTTAGTTTCAGCATGTTATATCCTCAATAGGATTTCCTCCAAAAATAATGATCTAACCCATATGAAGTTTGGAAACATAGAAAATCTAATCTTAGTTATTTGAAAGTGTGGGGGTGCTTGGCAAAAGTGAAAATACCCGATTTTAAGAGAAAGAAAATAGGGCCTAAAACAGTGGATGCCATATTTATAGGATATGCAGCTAATAGTAATGCCAATAGATTTTTGGTGATTAATTCAGAAGAAAGTGATATTAGTAACAATACCATCATAGAAGCCAGAGATGCAACATATTTTGAAGACACCTTTTCACTTAGGACTAGAGTAGATAGTGGTATAGCTAGCAACTCTAGTAGAATAAGGACAAGTGAAATTGAAGTAGAAGTATAACCTAGGAGAAGTAAAAGATCCAGGGTAGAAAAAATATTTGGAGATGACTTCTATACCTTTCTTATAACGGACTCTCCAACTGCTTTTGAGGATGCAATGAAATCCTTGAATTCACCTTTTTGGAGAGAAGATGTGGACAATGAGATGCAGTCAATTATCCAAAATCATACTTAGGAATTGACTGATCTTCCTTCTAGCTGTAAAACTATAAGATGCAAATGGATCTTTAAGAGGAAACTTAGGCCTAATGGGTCTATAGATAAATTTAAGGCTAGATTAGTTGCCAAGGATTTTACTTAGAAACCTAGGATAGATTTTTTTTATGTTTATGCACATGTAGCTAGGATTACTACTATTAGGGTCCTGATAGCATTATCCTCCATCCATAGATTAGTGATTCATCAGATGGATGTAAAAACAACTTTTCTAAATGGAGACTTAAATGAAGAAATTTATATGGACTAGCCAGAGGGATTTATAATCCCAGGCCAAAAAAATAAAGTTTGAAGATTAATCAGATCTCTCTATGGTCTTAAACAATCACCCAAGCAATGGCACTTGGAATTTGATAAAATTATACTGATATTTGGATTTGAAATCAATAGTACAGATGAATGTGTATACCATAAGAGAGTTGGAAATAAACTTGTGATCTTGTGCCTTTATGTAGACGATATACTGATCTTTGAGACAGATTTTTAGATAGTTGATGAAATAAAGCAATTCTTAAGTCATAAGTTTGATATGAAAGACTTGGAACAAGCTGATTTAATTTTAAATACCAAAATAATTAGAAGTGCAAGTAGTATTAAGTTATCCCAAAGTCATTATATTGACAAGATTCTCAATAAATTTAATTATACCGATTGTCAGCCTGTCTCTACTCCTTTTGATCCCTCTGCACACCTTAAGAAGCACTTAGGAACTCCTATCCTTCAAGGCCTATATGCTCAAATTATAAGCTCACTTGGATTCCTAACAAACTACACCAGGCCAGACATAACATATGCTGTGAATAGACTTAACAGATATACTGTTAATCCAAATAGAGATCACTGGACAGCATTAGAGATAATTTTTAGGGATCTTAAGGATACTAAGTCCTATAGTTTGCACTTTAGTGGATTTCCTGCTATTGTAGAAGGCTATAGTGATGCCAACTGGATCAGTGATACCTTAGATGTTAAATCCACCACAGGATATGTCTTTCTTATAAGAGATGTTGCTGTGTCATGGAAATCCACCAAACAAACTTTGATATCTAGGAGTACCATAGAGTCTGAACTGATAGCTTTAGATACCACTAGCACTGAGGCTGAGTGGCTTAGAAATCTACTAATAGACCTTCCTATAAATGAGTCACCTTTACCACATATCTCCTTATATTGTGACTGTAAATCTGCAATAGATAAGTGCAACCAAGAAAATGCCAATATAAAAATGAATAGGCACTTAAAAGTGCGTCGTAAATTATTAAGATATAAATTAAAAAATAACGTTATTGCTTTGAATTTTGTAAAATCAGAAAATAATTTGACTGATCAATTTACAAAAGGTATATCTAGAACAATAGTTCTAGAGTCGTTGAGGGGGATGGAGCTTAGCCTATAAAGATAAATCACCACGGTGGGAACCCAACCTTAAAAGATTCAATGGGTAGAAATAAACCAGAGTGTGACTAAATGGAGCACTATTTTATGTTTTCCTCATCCCTATGGCGCTGTGCTCATAAAAGCAAGCAATAGGATAAGTTTGTTTGTATAACTTTTAATGAGTCCGAGATCTAAGAGGTAGGAGCTTCCTTGCTAGCTTCCTTATTAGGACTCACCTATATGAGCAGTCATGAGGCCGCGATTATGGAAAATGGGCGATTCTCTAAAAAGCACATGAAAGATACCTGCGCATGGCCATATTAACGCAACCCGCTTAGAACCCAGATCGGGCTATATTATGTGTGCTGTTGATTTAATCTGAGCCATTGACTGAGGTTTAAGGTTAAGACCACCTTGGCTCCATTGATGTAATCAATTGTCACTAAGTGAAGGTTCAAACTGAAAGATACCTATACCTATTACATAATATAAGATATCCAACATTTTATTTTGATTTAAAAATTATTTTAAAAAAATAATTTTTATGGGGGATTGTTGGAAAAATTAAATGCACACGTAGCAATTCTCGAGCCGCGTGCGCAATAGCCAGCGGGCGCCTGCTGCAGTTTTTCTCCGCATAATTACCGTGGACGCGTCCGCAGAAGACTTTCTGCGGATGTGTCCACAAAAATGACCAAAAAGCAGTCTTCCGCGGACGTGTCCGCAAAAATGACCAAAAAGCTCATGACCAATACCCCTATATATACCCCTGAATTTCATCCTATTCGAAATACAAAAAATTAGAGAAAAATATTAGAAAAATTTTGAAGAAAAGTTCTTCCTCTTAGCCACTTCTAATTTTTTATTTTTGCAATTATATTCAGTTTATTTTATTTTTTTATTTCATTCTTCGCTGGATTTGCAAGTCCGATCGGGTTCGATTTGGCTTCTTTCGAGATGTACCGAAAAAGAAGTTTAGGATTGTCGTATCTTTGAGGAGGATTGCCGGAAGATCCGTACATGGGGCAAACACTTCTTTGGGACAGCGTTTACGCGCTTCGACCTGTCTTTAATCAGGCTATTTTTTTAACTTTTATTTTTAATTTAATATTAGTAGATGTGTAGGATTTGCGATTTTATAATTTAAACTTATTAAATGAATAGATTTATTTTGTGCTAGATAGATTTTTTTGTGATAAAATAGATTTATTTTGATCCTGAATAAAGTATATATATTATTCCATTTAAGATTTTCTATTAATTGCAATTATTAGATTTATTTGTTTATTTAGGTGATATATTGCTAATACGGCCTACCCGTCCAGCCCCACACCCTCCTATCCTCCATTGCACCTATCAGTAGCGGCATTGCCGAAACCTGCTTGGCCACCTGCTCACCAAAGATCCGTCGAACCAGGGCCTCATCCCAGCATCGCTCACCTGGAAGAATCAGGTCACCTACATTGCGGCCCTCCAGCTCCCCGGGTCGAGCATGGTAGGCCACCTACAGAAATGCAGGTTAGCCACCCAACAATCTCTCTTAGAATCTAAAAAAAGAGTCACATTACTTACCTTGTAAGTGAAATCAAACTACAAGTCTAAATAATTTCGACAACTCCACAATTCCTCTTAGACCCAAAGACTGAGACAAGCGTTCAACTAAAATCTCCGATGAGCTCCATAAGGCAAGACCGTCGGAAGTCAAGAGAAGAAGAAGAAAGAACCAACAGTGGTCTAGCGAGAGGGTAGAAAATTAGGATGGAGGAGGTAGCTCTCATAGGAAATTAGGATGGAGGAGGAGTATGTCTCCTACTTTAAGTAGGACAAGACTTCATTTTTTTTTCATCTTCTATTGGCTCTATCCTTTTGTTTTTTTTGGTCTTCTCTAAGTCGAACAAGGCTCTATCCTTTTTTTTTTTTTAATCTCCTCCTTCAACTCTTATATCTGGGTGATCAAATGAGCTAGATCCATTTCTTATTAGCTGGGCTGGGTATTATATGAAAGATGTTGTTTGGAATCTGACATTCTCCAAATAACGTTGATGAGGAAGGATGTCATCCCACCGTGTGAAAGGAAGGAGTGACAACGTTCAACATTGAAGGTGTGAGTCGGTGCGATTTCCACCATCTAGCAACGTAACCCAGAGATAGTTGAACGTTGCTGATTTGGGATCTTAACCTTTGCAACTCTCTAATGGCAGCAGAACTCCTTGGTTTCCTGAACTTTGAGTGCCAGTTGGATGTTGCTGTAAAGTCTGCTATGGGGACTTAAGAAGCAATACTGTGTTGAACAAGGATAAATTTAAGATGCCGAGACCTCCCAGTTTTTTCGGCCGACAGAACTGATGCCAACTTGCAAGACATTTAACACCTTTACGATGGCCTTGGTATCCCCATAGATATGATCGACAAAGTTTGTCCGGCCGTCTTTCGGATGATGTTCATGGGAACTTGAAGGACAGACATCCACTAAATGGAAAGAGTCTTAAGAACGAAATTGCTTAGCGCCTAGGTATGTCCTCAAATCCTAGGATCCCTCACCCCCCGGCCACCTAAGGTGAACTTTGATAGTAGTCTGCCAGCTGGAGGATGTTGTAAAAGTTTTATAGCGGTACGATTACGATGCTTGCTCCGAATGGAAGAGGGACGGCTTTCCTTTCTTTACCCGGAGCAGTGAGCTTAGTACCGAAGCCTGTAATTGACGGCTGGAGGGAGCTCAAGTTGGTAGCAACAGGAGGGCGGCGCACCTTTGAGACTTCAGATCCTGGAGCGGAATGTAGAACCGCATGAGAGGGGTCTCCTACGCAAGACAAGTTCTAGAGACGGGGCGCATCATCCTGGAGGGTGACTCAGTAGAGCTGATTGAGTGGATTCTACACGAGAGGTCAAGGGTGTCCGATCACCTGCTTCTAGCTGACATGCGGAGGCTGCTGAGAGAGTGCAATAACTTCCAGGTTATGCATCTGTTCCGAGAAGCGAATCGAATTGCTGATTGGGTCGCCTCTTTTGCTGCTTACCATTCTGGAAAGATTCTCTAGACCCGCTTTGTATTTATTTCTTCACTTCTGTGAAGTATTTTGTCTCTTGACTCTGATAGCAATGCTCAAGCGAGACTAGTATGAGCTGCCGATGTATCCAAAAAAAAAAAAACAACGGCCAAGTGACAGGACTCTGCTTTTCCAGCTTGATAACTTTTTTCTCAATCTTATCTGGAAGGAAACCCCAGTCTTTTGATCTGGTTGAAGATTGATGTAGAAACAAACCCAATCCTATCACACTTGTCTTGCTGAAGTTTATCCTTAACCTAGCCAATAGTTCAAAAGCATGCAGGATTAGCTTCAGATTCTGCATATGTTCCTTTGACCGCGAATTGGAGAAGCAGAACTTGTCGCATGCACTTCGGATGGGCAAACTTGCCGATGCGTCACATAGCTCAATATGTAATCAACGGTCAGTTTTTGCATTGGACAGTTTAAAGGTCAATTGTGCATTAAATTTCCCATGTACTTCGAGCCCCTTAATTCGCAGATTTTGGCTTTCAATCAGCAGCGTTCTCTCTAATCAGCAAATAGTTCATTGTTTAACATAAGTATCCATATAATCGGTAAATCATAGTGTTGCTGGAAATTGGACCCGGGGGCGGCCGCGAACCGAGGAGGAGGAGGAGCTCCGGTGGGAGAATCGGCGGACGGCGGTTCGTCGTCTGGCGGCGTCCTCCGGGGGGGGGCCTGTGAGCGAGAACGGTGGGCGGTGGATCGTCGGCGTGTGGCTCCTTCCGGGGGAACCTGCAAGAAGCCGATGACCGGGCTTTCCGGCGCCGGCCCTTCGATGCCTAAGTCAGAGGGGGCCAATGTGTTCTTGGAGGAAATAGTATGAATCAGAGTTTCTTTTCTGCCTACCAGCCAGCACCCCTCTAAAATGGAGTGGTTCTCCTTTTATAAAGAGGTGCTGGATTACCTGTGAGATGATGGAGCGAGGTCGTCGTACAGTTTGAGCATGCCGCACGATCAGGCGAATTAATGCTGTAGTGGGAGACCACGTTGGAGTCAGGGAATTGTACCGGCTGATTGAACACTGCCGTGCTGATTTGCCGTGGAGAATTGGAGATCCGTAGGCAGCAGACGACGTGCGCATTAATTGTGGAGTAAGTTGGAGGTCTGGAGAGGCCACGCGTGATGATTGTTGGCGGTCGTAGCAGGGTATGGTCCCTGGTTGATATGCCATAGCGTGGCCGGCAAGCAAAGCATGGTGCGGTAAGGCTGCTGCAGGGACATGGCCGCAACATGTGGACGAGGTCGGCCTTTTGAGGTCAGCTCGGCCTTCTATGATTAGCCTTCTGTGCTCGGCAGCCTTCTGGATGAGCTCGGCATCCTTATGTGCTCGGGGGCCTGGATGAGCTCGGCCTGGATGTGCTCAGCAGCTTCTGTGCTCGGCCTTCTGGGCCTTAGCCTTCTGAGCCTTAGCCTTCTGAGCTCGGCAGCCTGCTGGATGAGCTCGGCAGCCTTCTGTGCTCGGCGGCCTGGATGAGCTCGGCAGCTTCTGTGCTCGGCCTTCTGGGCCTTAGCCTTCTGAGCTCGGCAGCCTGGATGAGCTCGGCAGCTTCTGTGCTCAGCCTTCTGGCCTTAAGTCTTCTGAGCTCGGCAGCCTGGATGAGCTCGGCAGCCTTCTGAGCTCGGCTCGGCCTATGAGCTCGGCCTGGATGGGCTCGACAGCTTCTGTGCTCGGCCTTCTAGCCTTAGCCTTCTGAGCTCGGCGGCCTGGATGAGCTCGGCAGCCTTCTGTGCTCGGCGGCCTGGATGAGCTCGGCAGCCTTCTGTGCTCGGCGGCCTAGATGAGCTCGGCCTGGATGAGCTCAGCAGCTTATGTGCTCGGCCTTCTGGGCCTTAGCCTTCTGAGCTCGGCAGCCTGCTGGATGAGCTCGGCAGCCTTCTGTGCTCGGCGGCCTGGATGAGCTCGGCAGCTTCTGTGCTCGGCCTTCTGGGCCTTAGCCTTCGGAGCTCGGCAGCCTGCTGGATGAGCTCGGCAGCCTTCTGTGCTCGGCGGCCTGGATGAGCTCGGCAGCTTCTGTGCTCGGCCTTCTGGCCTTAGCCTTATGAGCTCGGCGGCCTGGATGAGCTCGGCAGCCTTCTGTGCTCGGCCTTCTGGGCCTTAGCCTTCGGAGCTCGGCAGCCTTCTGTGCTCGGCGGCCTGGATGAGCTCGGCAGCCTGGATGAGCTCGGCAGCCTTCTGGTCTCGGCCTTCTGTGCTCGGCCTTCTGAGCTCGGCAGCCTTCTGGTCTCGGCCTTGCTGTCGGATTTGGGTGCTTCAATTTGTGGGTGGTCCATTCCCCCCCCCCCCCCCCCCCCCCCCCCCCCCCCCCCCCCCCCATAGATTAAATCATTCAAGGAATTCCATCCATATCAGGATTTCCTGCCGGGATCAGACAATAAATGTTGATGATCAAGTTCCTAATCTTTGTAAAGTATATTTAACTTAAGTTTTTAGGATCTAGTGGTAAGTTAACATGATATTAGAGTGCAGGCTTGCTGGAGTCCGGCTTAGTCCGTTATCATAAATTAAGAGCAAAGCCTTTATTCCTTGATCCATTCTGGTGGTCATCTTCTTCTTCTTTTTTTTTTTTGCACTAAAAACGGAAGTATCATACATAACGTGTATGGATGCAACCAAGAAAGTCAAAAAGTAAAATATCGCAGAGAATACTGGGCAACTCCGCCTCTTCCATCCAGAGGTGGTCCCCGAAGTGGTTGACAACAAAAGAAGTCACTCAATCTGCGGCCCATTGGCCTCTCTAAACACATGCTTCGCCTGAAGCATCATCTCACCATAAACCATGGTCCGAATATCTTTCAAAAGTGGTGGTAATCGCCGCCCCCCTTCGAAATCTGCAGAATCCATCCAATGACTGTCGCAGAATCGCCCTCCAGAAGGATCTCTCTTCCCTGCAAGACACGCCGTACGTAGCACAATCCAGACCAGGCTGTTCTTAACTCCGCTCCTGGCACGGAGGTGTCAAACAAATGGCAACGCCCAGCTGCGATCACTCTTGAGTTCGGGCCCCTAACAACAAAGCCCGCACCTCCCCTCCTGCCGCTCTGCAGGACATATCCGTTGAAGTTAACTTTGAGAAAACTCGAAAGTTGGAGCTTTTAGGTGAAAAACACCAAGCGAGATGCCCTATAAGTAGACGAGGAGCCCTTATCAGCCTAAATTTCAGTGAGTCATGACTCCATGCATTAATTACAGAAGGAATACGCTGCTCTCTTCTTTTTAAAAAGAGCCATGTGATGTGGTTAACCGTTAATGCATCAACTAACACAGGTGTCTGCACATAAAACAATAGGAATGATGACCAGTATTTTCTCACATGTGACATATGGATGAATGGAAATATGTGGAAATGAAAGTTTTACTTTTATCATATTACACTGAATATAATTTTTTGACCAATTACTGCCTCGACCTTTCAACATTTTTAGACCACAATATGCTCCCCAAGCATAATATAATAGATGTGCAATTAAAATTAACAAAGAAAATCATGCAATGAACTTTATCCCAATATTCCAAAATTTTCATAGTCCATGCTAAAATCCAGGCACAATCAAATTTTGGTTCACGGGATAGGTATACCCAGCCAATGCCCAATCCATTAGTATGGTACCTATCTAAGAATTTGAAATGACGATGGATAGGATGCCTACAAAAAATCGACTATCTGGATCTATCTCAATTCTAATTAATCCAAAAATTTCCAATCTCATCAATAAATAATAAAATTGTCAGATATTTAAACCCATCTGATTAATCTTTATACGGATCGGGATATTTGAATTGGAATGGGTGCTTGAACTAGAATTACAAGAAAATGAGAGAGAGGAGGAAGAATAATATTAAGTAAAAATAGCTATAAATAATTTAAAAATAAATATATTTTATTATTTTAATGTAAAAATAAAAGTTAGATGTCCTTCAAAAATTTGGGGTTTGGCAACTTGTACATGGCGTGGAGAAGATGAAATTGCATCCGCTGGTATACAACGTTACACCCAGCTAAAGTGATTCACTGTACGTGACTCCATGAGCAGACGAAGGAGATTATATTTATCCATTAATAGAGAGGGAGAGCTGCCCTGAGCACTCTGTGATGTTTTATTTTCTAACTTAATTGAGTGTATTCATATATGTATTATATGAAATACTTGTTTTAAAAAAAACAAAAAAAACAAAGAGTTCCTAACGGCAGCAAAATGAACGTTATACGCGCGATGCGATACACGCGTCGTCCGATGGGCAGCTGGGATTACACGGATCCGAAAGACCCACCGACTTCATCGCCTCTCTAAATAGGACCCTTCCATGGCTCTGATTTCGGTAACCGCAGCCGAGGGAGCGAGACAATGAGCAAGCGAAAGAGAAAGAGAAGCCTCTTGGTAAGTGCCTCCACTATCTTTCGCCATCTTTTTTTTCCCGTCTTTCTTGGGATACTCTTTCTTCTCTCTTTATGAGCTCGATAATGGCGCTTCCGAGGAACATGTTCTTGATTTTTCTTGATTTTTCTTTCTTGTTTTAGGGTTTACTCTTTGGTTCTTTAGCCTAGACCGTTTGTTTTTGGATGAATTACAGGGAATGTGGAATTCCTTCGGTTAGAATTGAACTTTTCATTTATCTCTCTAAGATCTTTGATCCTTTGCTAGTTTTATTTATTTCTCATGTTTTTGGTGCCGTTTCTCTTGTTGGTTAGTTCAGATCGTTTTGAATGTGAATGAGTTTCGGAGGATATCAAGGTATTTTGATAAACATTAATCTTTTTGTGTTATTTTCCGAGATTCTTCAATCTCTCTCTCTCTCTCTCTCTTGTTGCTTCTCATGCTTGATTTGGGCGAGTTACGGTGGGCGACCGAATTATTTGAATCACAACCAAATATTCTGCTTATTGTCCTTCAAGATTTGCCATATTTATGAGCCGGTACGGTTAGTACATCTTGGAGCATGTATTTAGTTTGCCATATTTAGTTTGAATCCTATTTTTCATCACATGAACACTTTCACCTTCTCCGAGGCATCTGATATAGAGGGGATATAGAAGTCCTCCATTGTTAAAGATAATAATAATAGAAGGAACTAACGGATTTTTTTTTTTTAAAAAAAGTTAAAGAGTTTCCACACCGATATATCTGCGACTCTAAAAGGTTGAATCGGAGCGAGATGAATAAGGAGCTCTTCTAATTCCTCGCTTTCATAGAGGCCCATCAAACTCAATCTTCCAGTCGCTCTTTCTCCAGCTCCTCTGTGAGGCCCACCGAAATGTTTGTTTCACTGCTTTTAGGTAGGGTTCTATGAGGAGAGAGGAGCAGTATCTCATCCTATCAAGTATCCTCCCAAAACCTTATGTTGTTGCCATTACGCAATCCGAATTCTGTACAAGTCCAAAATGGAAGAAAATCCTTTGAGCTATCCCTCCATAGATAAGATTGATTCCGAGTGGGATGTCTTGTTCTTATACCCAGCCTCTTTTTACGGTGGTATGCTGATTGGATCAAGTCTTTCTATCTCTCAGTCAACCCAGGTTTCAACTATTTCCGAGCCTATTTAGCTAAGAAAGAGCTATTCAGATTTCTAATGTCCTTGATCCCCAATCCTCCTTTTTTCTTTATATCTACACATTCGGCCAGCTCACTAGAGAATGAAACCCGCTGACCTTCTCGCTCTCTTTCCATAAGAAAGATCTTCGTAATTTATCAATCCTTTCCTTGCCCATACTGCTAGTTTGAACACAAATATTAAGTAGGTTGGTAAGGTAGGCAAGACAGCATTTACTTTAAGTGAAACACCCTCCCAAAGATAGAAATTTTCCTTCCATGAAATCAATCTAGATTCCATTTTCAATGCCAACACTTCTTTGGAACCTCTTTGTTACAAAGAGGCATGCCAAGGTAAGTGAACCATTTAATGGTATTTGCAGAATCTTCACACATGTTCAAGCCATGGTATGCTGAATCGGCCCGTACCGGCTGGTTCGACCCGTACCGGACCGGTTTGGTACAACCGTGAAAAATAGTTCCGGCTCCGAAAGGGTCGAAACCGAGCGGTACCAGTTGTGTATCGGTGCGCACCGGTGCGCAAAGGTACAAACCTGTTATTGGTGCGAATCGGACTGGTTTGCGCCGATACGCGGGCGCGCGAGGCAGTATGCTTGCGTACCCGCACGCCTACTCATGGAAAAACGTGCCTGCAAAGGCACCCGCGCACGGAGAAACGCGACCGTGATTTGGGCAATGCGTCCCCTGCTTTGGGCAGCGCACCTACAAAGGCGCCCGCGCGGGTAAACGAGGAAGCGTGCCCGCGCGCGGGGGAAGCGAAACTCGCCCGCGTACGCGAGCGCGCTGGGAACTTTGCGGGTGCGCGCCCGTGCGCAGAAACTGTCTAAACTGGTTTGGTATCGGTTTTCACCAGTACGCCGATCAGTACTGGTTCGCCGTACCTTGGTTCAAGCAAATTATTGACCTTTTGTGAAAGTTAATACTAATCCTGACAGACTTTTAATAAGAAATGGTAGATCATCTTTTCTAAAATGTTTTATTTGGATGAAATGGATGCATTTGAAATATGTGTCTTTGTGGCAAGAGAAAGAAGAGCAGCCTCAAATATTAGAGCTGAATGGGATAATGCTATTGCTGCAATCTGTTGAGTGGTTTGGTTGGAGAGAAATACTTGAATTTTACTACAAAAGGAGTATTTAGCTATGATGGTGCTGGGAAATCTTAACTCGTTGATATTTGATTGGAGAAATAGTGTTGGAAAAGTTTAAGGGCATGTTTGGATATTCCTGCAAGAATGATGCCTATTGGCCTGCCTAGCCTACATTTTCTAAGAGCTCCCGTAAACTCAGAAGGAAAAAAGATTCATGGAGGTCTTTTTTTTTCTTTTTACCACGGGTTGGAAAGTGTTGGGTTAACATAGGTCATGCTCAAATAAACTTCCTAGTCCATGAATCCAACAGAAAAATTCAACCCAAATCCTCCCGAATTACTAAACAATCCTAAGTCTATTTGTTTACCTAGGGGTGAGGTGTGATAGGACCAGACTGGGATATATTTCCTGGTGGTTTTTTTTAATTGATATTTTCTTTTTTGAGAAATATCTCTTGGTGGCCTTGTGCAGATTTTCTAATTGGGTTAGGAAGGTTGTGTAGAAGTTGTTGCTTTGGGTCTTCTCTCTCCCTTCTTCGTCCTCTCTCCTTCTTTCTCCATTCTCATTTCATTTATCAATAAAATGTGAGATGATTTTATTCTCCATTTTGCTTTAAAAGATAAGTCATAAATATGTTAGTGAAAACAATGGGAAACTTGTTTAAGCTTTTACTATTGGTCTCTTAACTTTCTTTTTTTTAAAAAAAATCTATACCTTATTGTTGCAACATACATGCGTTTATCTGCCACACAAGCAAAATGAGCAGCAAAGATGGAGCCCTGAGGAGATTGTGGACGGAACTTACGGCTAAAAACCTTTTTTCCCCATTCTTCTCTATTCGTTTCTCATAGCTCTATAAGTAGGAAGTAGTAAGTATCTTGAATATTTATTTGGAGCAGAACATGCCTTAGCCATTCCATCCATACCTGTTTTTCCTTCTGTTTTTTTTCTTCTATTTTTTTAATTCAATGAAGGTGTTGGCTCAGCCTGGTGGTGATGTCTTTTGGTGGTCGTTAAGACCCAGACTTCAATCCAACTTTATCTCCGGTTTGGGTTTGGGTTGTACCTTTCACACAAAAGAATGATTCACCTTCTTTTGCAATGCCAACCATTAGGTGCAATAGCCACTTCAAGGCAGCTGGAAGAGATTTGAGTGCTTTGAGATATGTGCAATATATAATCCAACGGTAGATTTGTGAAAGAAGATGCGAAAGATACGACCCAAACCCTTCACGTATTGGGGCAGTTTTGGGGTATTAGAGAGGACTACATGTAGTATATGACAAATCACCAAAAATATATGCAAATTGAGATTTTCTTTATGATTGGATATCCAATTTGATGACCTGACCTGATGCGCTTGGTTGCTTAGATTAACATTAAGTTATTAAAGCTGGATTACTGGAATTTTGTGGTCATACAATTAGTCTCCTAACACGAGCCTAATATTTACTACTCGCGTCGGTTCTGCATGGCATACATTATAGATTAATTATAAGCCCGATTTCTCTAGAACTTCTATATAAAATTTAAATTATTATAGAGGCACAGACAAGGGATACGAATACAAGCCTCATATGGTGCACCAAATGAGCAAACATCCATGTGTCATCTACTGTGCTGCTTCACTGGAAATTTATAGTTCCCAGGGACTGAAATGACCCTCAACCCACCAGCCCAAAGTTGCAAAGATGATCATCTCATTCTTAACGTACTCTCTTGAGTTGGGGTTGTTTTGAACGAATTGAACGCATGATTCTAAGTAAATGGAAGAAAAATGGTGCCGGTTGCTTTCTACTTTTCTTGAGATTTTTTAATCAGAGCTATTAAATTATTATATTTGTGTTCCTCTAGGTGCTGAATTTTTCCTCCTAAATTTGTTCAGAGTTGGTATTGTAACAACTAGCTCTCATGAAATTGGGAGTGGGGGTTAACTTTAGGAAAAGAGTACCTGGTTGAGCCTATTATATATCAACGAACGGGAACCTATATTCAACTTGGTAGGAGAAACTTTGTCCAATAAACTCCAAAAGGATGGTAACTTTAGTGAACAGGGAATAGGAATCGAGGAAATGGTGGAAAAGGATAGCAAAGCAATGAACTTGAAAAAGTAGAGAGTACATTAGTTGGGCACTACTCGCGGTTACAATATTCTTTGGGTTGCAGCAAAGAAAATTCATTAATCATTCTCGGATGAACAATTAAACATGTGAACGACCAAGACTCACGAATTGCTCACAAACAAAACATGAATTACTTATGACCTACTGCTACCATTTCTCCGTGCATATACTACTTAGTACATATTTCTCTTTCTGTGATAAATAAAACCGGATGGCGTGTAGCCTCCCTTATCATCAAAAAGAAAAAAAAGACTTTCAACTATATGCGGTTCATGTTGATGTCCTTGGCAAGGTTTAATTAGTTTGGCGTGCCTAAGATTTCTGCATCTTGGGATGCGTGTATGATTGAAGGTAGCCATCTTGCAACTTTAATGCATCATGAATAACTTCTGTAACTAGTGAAAATTCTTATTTTTCTATCAATCATAAACCATTTCTTGTTGTTTCTCGCTTGTGTTTAGAGTGCTATATGTAATTATGATTTAGTTGACTATTTCACCATGTTCTCAATATATACATACACATAAAACTGTGAGGGATGACATTTTCTTCATTCTGTTTTTTAAATATTAGAATTTGTGCAGCCAATGGGTGCATGAGTGGATGATTTGTAGATTGGGTTTATTTAGCATTTCTTGGTAGAAAGAGGGCAAGAAAAATTGTAAGACGAAATATATCCTCATTGCAGCATAAGTTTTTTGAAATCCTTTTTTACCTAGAGGTGCAGAAGGTATGGAACTAGTTCCTACTCTTACCTAACATTAATTTGATCACCGTCGGCATCAGGATTTGGATTCATGTTTTTGACTCATTCCACTGATAGCTGGCTCAATTTGATTCCAAAAGAATTTAGACAAGCCCAATCCCAACTTAATTGAGTGTTTGCTCTTATTTGGAACTCACATCAAAGTAACGCAAACTTTTGCATGGATCAGAGTCTCAAGTCAGTTACAAAGACAGGGTGGATTCAAGTTTGCTCGACCCACTGGCATCTCTACTTCCTAATATGATCACGCGCATCTCTTTAAAGTGGCATGATTTTGAGTCTTTGCGGGACGTCCATACCATATTCTCAAGATGTTGAAAATTAAAAACCAGAATCAGATAGAAAGGTTGTGCGTGTTTTTTTTTTTTCGGGTGGCAGATGGAAAGTTGATAACGAAAGATGCTTTCTCCTTTGGCGGTCAATCGTACTTCTCCAAGACGGCGTGCAGGCCTTGGAACCACATGTTTCTTTCCTCTCCTTCCCTCGCAACCTTGTCCTTGGAAACATCGGTTCGCTCTGCGTGGGGCCTATTCACGGCCACTTGGTCAACGACAAATCCGTAAGTAGATCTGTCACCCGCATAATAGAATTGCAAAACTTTTCCGTCCTGAAGTAACACAAATATGATCCCGCTCATCCCTCCATTTTTCCCTTTATCCGCCGCACTACTAGCTAAGCCCCTGTACACGTGGACGGTAGATACTCATTTGATCTTGAATTGTTTAAATAGAAGGGGGTAATGGGGCCAGCGATTATTGGAACAGTCCCCTCGACCTTGTCCGTCTAATAATTGACCTCTGAGGGAGGCGAACCATCCGTACCCCTTAGGCCATCTAGCCTTGAGCCTAGGCTTCCAACCAAACTCTTCTAGAATTTATAGAGCTTAGGTTTTGCTAGTTCAAGGATCCAAGTGAGGGCCAATAGTGCCTACGGCTCGTTTGGTTCGTGGGAAAAGAAGGGGGAAAAGTGTGGTCAATGAGAAAGTAATGAGATGCCTCTTGTTTGGTTGGAGTTTTCAAAGAAGAGAGATAAGAAAATTGTATTCTCATGGAAATATGATTCCTACATTTCATGAGAAAGTCTTTTCCATAAGAAACATGAAAAAGTTAGTTTTCCATGAGACGAGAATCATTTTATTTTTATTTTTTTTCAAAAAGGTCCTTCAGCATTAAAGAAGCATTAAAGAGACATTAAAGAGGCATTAAAGATCTAATTTTTATTAAGGGCATAACAGGAATTATACATAACATTTCCAAAAAAGTGGATGGCCAACCAAACATAAGCACTTTGGAAATTTGTCACTTTCACATGGTCAACCAAACATGCCAAAAGTACTTTTCTAGGCATCTTTTTTTTAGGAATTTGGTTCACAGGAATCATATGCTTATGAGGGAAAATGCTTTCCGCGAACCAAACGAGCCCGTAAGGCAAGAGTCAAGAACGAGCTTGCTTTCTTGCTTGCTTGTTTTTTGGAGGGATATATTTGTCGTGATAGCTAAGATGCAAATCATATAGAATATCACATTTTAAACACGTATCCTTCATTACTTAACCATTCTCGAGCCTATAGACTATTTTGTATGATAGTATCTTTTCTTGAATTAACTTAAGTGCATTATGCAATTGATTTAGAGCTGCTTTTTTTTAGATTTTTTTGACCAAAATAGTCGCTCTTTAATTATTTTAGTGGTTCATTAGCGGAACACAATTTAATTGGACTTCTATAGATATGAGTCCTTTTTTTTTTTTGTTGATAAAAAATCGTTGTCTCAGAAACATTTAAGAGATCTCATGCAGATCTGTAAAGAAGAGATTTCATGCAGGTCTGTAAATTGACGTATGGATACATCTAAAATATCCACGGCAAATATAATGGTATCTCTAACGTGGGCCCTACATTGCACCATAATAAGATCTTACCATATCAATGCCTGGTCCGGTAGATGAACAGGACCCCACATGCACGAGCACGAGCACGAGCAAAGCATTTAAGCTGTTTTTCATCCTAATTCCAACTCCTTCGGGCCAATAAAACAGTCCCCCACCACCTCCACTATGCCATCACCAACTCACAAAGAAAAGAAAAAATCAGAAAGGTGGTGAGGAGGCCGCCTCAACCGCAACCGCGCCCCCCTCCAAGCCCTCCAACCCTGGCCACCATGTGCCGATTCCTGTCCGCCGTGAGCCAAAGCCTGCTTGGGCTGAAAACGAGTGCTCGCGTCGCCGATGAGAGCTCCCTCGAGGGAGTCGACCAGGGCCACGGTCACGGGGGTCGGTATAGCCTTTCAACCATGCTCGAAATCGTGCGGAAAGCGCTGGAACTCGTCCCCTGCATGATGGGTCGGACCGATGACGGGCCTGAGCTTGGCGTGGTCTCTGACATGAACGAACTCATGGTACGTGACGGCATGCGCTACGCTATTTTTGTTTAGTATCCTGCCTAAGATGGTTGATGGCTTTGGGAAAATATATAATTGGAAGCAAGATCATATATATGTATAGTACCAGCTTGTACGTTCTCTAGGTATTATCTTTGGTGGATGGTTGTTTACATATATATTAGAATGTTTTGGGGTATGGTTAGCCTGAAAAACATGAGTTTTTGTTTTAGTAAAAGATGGATTTATCGAGAAAACCTATAAGTTTCCATTCATTTTGTTTGGCATTCGTGCATGAAAACACTTATAGAATCCTTGATGCCCCTTTCGTTATAGATTTTACGGAGGTTCTATCAATGGATATGGATCTACAAGAAAAAGGGGAGGGCTTAAAATATTTTACTCTTTTTAAATATAAAAATAATCAGCTTTTTTTTGGAGTAAGTCAATAATCAGCTTTTAAAAGACATGAGTGTTATGTTTTATGTGGCAATTTGTTTGGTGTAATTTTCCAGACATAGAAAGTATGTGGATAGTGGCATGCGCTATAGATCAGGACTTGGACAATACAAAGTCATGGTCGGGGGAGGCCTTCCAATCTCACCATATTTTTGAACAGTAGCGTGATTTTTTTAAGTAAAAACAAATCCCAATAACAACTTGCCGATTTGCCCGTGCCTTCAATCATATTCCTTTATATTTTGTGGTCACAGGGGAGTAGGGAGATAAAGACTATCTGGTGGCTTCTCTTAATCAATATATTCTTTTAGTTCTTTTTAAATTCTCTTTCTTTTCCACCATCTCCGAAGGAAGAAGGGGGATTGTGAATCCTGGCTTGCCGATTGGAACCATGTGGCTGTGGATAACATTTTATTGGCTGTAGGCGTCTGAAGCTAAATAAGACTTAAAGGTTTTCAAAGGGTGGTATCTTGGCTAGAGAAGGAAACATGGAAATCATTGAATTGCGATCTCAAGAATTTATAGTTGACATATGTAATTGCCTCTTGTTTGTACTGTTGGACAATCTATTAGCTAAAACGTTATAATTTTTTTACCCAATTTTATTGTTTTATCTTTAGTATTTAATTAATTGTTTTTTGCACATACTAAATAACTAAATTAAGTTTTAATGTTATCTGGTTCGAGGCACGTTATGAAAAGCACTTCTTTTAAAGAAGAATTCATTCTGCCCAGATGCAAATAGTTGATAGTGGTTTACTTCCAAGATACAACAAATTATTTCGTGTTCTTCTTGAAGTGTACTCTGAAAAAAGAGAATCAAATTCAAATCCGAACTAACTAGATCCAAATGCATTAAAAATTAGCAAATATGATCAAATCAATCTATTTCAATTTTCTTATATGTGGACACAATCTTCTTTTCAAATGCTTAATAGGTATATTTGAGTTCACTCACTTAGTATTTTCACTTCTCTTCTCTAATTTTTGGTATTATTTAGATAGAAGGAGATGTTATTATGATGGATAGAAAGTACGATCCCTATCCTATTTATAAATGTGAAAGGGTGAAATGTGAAATGATGAGTATAAATTAGATGCTTAAGCATCTTTTCGCTGAGTGCATCTCTTCACACAATCTATCCATTCATCAAAGGTTGTCTCTTGGGATCACCATTAGATCAGATGCATCTTTTCGTGAGGATCCATCTCTTCATTTACAGAAGTCTCCTGAAGAGATAAGTGTCTATTTGCGAAGCATCCATTTGGGATATCTTGTGAGAAACAATTAGTGATGTATTCTTAGAATTCTCATAAAATTTTAAGTGAGGAAAGAGAAATAAAGATAAAAAACTAAATCTTATCTATTAGGAAAATTAAGTTTTTTGGGAGTCTAAGATAAGTTTTTATATTTAACTAGGTTTATGTTTGATGGATGCTCCAGACCCTGACGAGCCTGGAAGCTGAACCCATGCTATTTGATGTCTCTGAACCATATCCTATGCACGACAGCCACCACGTCGGAACCGTGGGGAGCGGAGGGCAGTTCGGCGACGAGGCAAGCACGTGGAAAGGAAGAGGGTCGCGATGGGAGCGGAAGGAAGAATAATTCGGTTGCCGTGACAAGGAGGAAGTAGAAGATGCTCGAAACTGGGAGCGGAAGCAATGCACGTAGACTTGGCACAAAGCCGTGGACGTGGGAAGCGGTTCGACGCCATGCACGCAGGTTCCGCACGACGTCATGGACGTGAGACGAGGAGAGGAGATGTATTCTGAAGCATGGGGGGGCATGGACGAGGGAGTGGATGAGTGATGGCGAGGAGTTGATAAGTGATGGCCCGGGTCTCTCATGGGGAGGGGGAAGAAGTATTTAATGGAGTGAACTCTCTTGGGATTGGGGGACGTAAAGTAGAGCATTTACCTTGCATGGGTTTTCTCTCACCCAAAGAGAGTTATTTCATTTGAATGTACAGTGGTTCGCTTTCACTGCTGTAGTTTACCAATTCTTTTTCTTCTTTCGTTCGACTCTATCTCTGGTTGGGATCTATCAACTGGTATTAGAGCCATGATGAACAAGGAGAGGATCGAGCGAATGAAAGCTGAGCTAAGCACCCTACAGGAGGAGTTGCGTGGCTTGGAGAAATGGGTGGATGGGCGGCTCACGAAGGTCTTGGAGGCTATCCAACATCTCCAGATCACCGTGCAGCCACAACCGTCGTTCGAGCAGCCGTCACGACTACCAACTGCACCAGGGGGTAGGACTCGGGCGACTGGAGGAGTTCTTGGGGGCCAACGTCATCCAAGAATGGACTTTCCACGGTTCATCGAGGATGATCCCATTGTTTGGCTGGATCGTGCTGAGTAGTATTTCGAAAGCCAAGGAGTCTTGGCCAATCGACAGATAACCACCGCCTCATTCTATCTGGATGAGGAAGCCAGCCACTGGTGGCAGTGGTTACGACAGACATACCACGATGAAGGAGCACTCATTACTTGGAAGGTGTTCGAGCAAGAATTGTTAGCCCGGTTCGGCCCCAACGAGTATGTAAACTTCAACAAAAAGCTTTTCCATATTCAACAACAAAGCTCGGTGAGGGAGGAACAATAGGAGTTTGAGAAGTTTGCTAACCGAGTCCGGGGCTGGATACAGGACGCGCTCCTTGGCACTTTCGTTGGAGGACTCAAGAAAGAGATCGCGAAGGAGGTACGCATGAGACGATCCCATTTCTTGTGAGAAGCAATTACAATTGCTCGAATGTGGGAGGAGAGGCTGGAGGAAAAACGAAAAGCAGCCCATAGCGGTGGACTTCTGAACCCGTCTACTCCTGCATTGCAGCTTTCCGCTCCAACACCGATCCGACACATATCATGGGAGGATATGCAGCAACAACGGGAATGAGGACTCTGCTTCAAATGCAACGAGAAGTTCACTCCAGGGCATCCGTGCAAGACTCCACAAACCTGTCTGATAGAAGCATATCGCGTGGAGGATGTAGAAGGACCCAGCAGGGGCGAAGTCGACCATCATGGCAATGGAGCCAGCAGCCATCAAAGATTATCGTTGGAAAGCAAACCTTATGGACAAGATTTTGGCTGAAGGAGGGAGGGATGATGGGTGCTTCGACCCTGATGAGCCCGAAAGCCGAACCTACGCTATCTGATGTCTCTAAACCATATCCCATGCACAACAGCTGCCACGTCAGAACCGTGGGGAGCAGAGGGTAGTTCAGCGATGAGGCAAGCACGTGGAAAGGAAGATGGGAGCAGGAGGAAGAATAGTTTGGTTGCCGCGATGACGGAGAAAGCAGGAGACACTCGGAACTGGGAACAGAAGCCATGCACGCAGACTTGGCACAAAGCCGTGAACGTGGAAAGCGGTTTGACGCCATGTATGCAGGTTTGGCACGACGTCGTGGACGTGGGACGAGGAGAGGAGATGGATTCCGAAGCACGGGGGGGCGTGGACGAGGGAGTGGATGAGTGATGGCGAGGAGTTGATAAGTGATGGCCCGGATCTCTCATGGGGACGGGGAGGAAGTATTTAATGGAGTGAACTATCTTGGGATTGGGGGACATGAAGTAGAGCATTTACCTTGCATGGGTTTTCTCTCACCCAAAGAGAGTTATTTCATTTGAATGTACAATGGTTCGCTTTCACCACTGTAATCTACCAATTCTTTCTCTTCTTCCGTTCGACTCCATCTCTGGTTGGGACCTATCAATGTTTGGATAAATATCCCATGTGAAATTCTAAAATCTAAAAATTTTGAATTAAATATTTTTTAATAAACCAACAATCCCCCACATGATTCAAAATTTTGAAAATCATATAACACATACAAAATGCATCTGAATTAAGAATACTATGCAATAGGTAAATGTACCTTGTGGGTTTGAATCTTTGCTTTTGTCGGACCTATTCAGGTTAACACTTTTCGACCTTGCTTTAGTATTTTGGTTTCATGAGTGCTCAGGAGATAGCCCATCCCATAGGTTGCAGCCCCACAACTATACTCATGTAGGTGAGTCCTTCAAGGATGTTTGCAACGGATGGACACGCAACACAATTAGCTATGGACCTATTAAGGATAATTATCCTTCCTCATACCGTTGTAATAAAAAGCGCTTTTACCAGAATGGGACTATCAAATAATTATATCCGAATTAAATAGTCCTTCTATCATCCTAAAATAACTTGTTAGTACTTATTGAACCTTTTTTTGGGATCTCTAGTCAGTAAGGTTGGGTTGCCATTGTTGGATGATCAATTAGTGGATTTCAGTCCCATTTTCTTCGTTAATTCTATAACTTGCCTTCTCGTAAGTTCGTTAGTTAGTGGATCTACAATACTCTTAGCAGATCTTATATAGTTCAATACTATTACTCCATATTTTTTGGGGTACCTTAATATCTTTAGTCTCAAGCGTATGTGCCTCTTAGGTTCATTGGAGTATTTTTGTTTAGCTTTAGCTATAGCCGCTTGATTATCACAATGTATGGATACAACAAGAATTGGCTTTTGCATAAGAGGAATATTTGTTGATAGACTTTTAAACTATTCTACATGTTGACCAGTACTATTAAATGCAATCATCTTACCTTCCATAGGGGATCTTGAGATACAAGTTTGCTTGACTGATTTCCAAGCTATAGCATCTCTACCGAGTGTAAATACATATCCAGTAGTGGACTTTGAGTTCTTTGAATCAGCTATTCAATTTGCATTACTGTATCCTTCTAATATAATGGGATAACCAATATAATGAATATTATAAAATAAAGTGCTTTTTAAATATCTAGGCACTCTATCAAGTGCTTTCCAGTATTGTGCATTAGGAGAACTAGTAAATCTATTAAGTGTTCATACAACATGAGCAATATCTGGTCTAATGCAAATTCATAACATACATCCATGAACCAATAATTTGTGAGTACTTTAATTGTGCCATTCGCTTACCCCTATTTTTACTCAATTTTACACTATTGTCATGAGGTCTACTCAAGTGTTTATAATTAAACTTATCAATTTTTTTTAACATTTTCTCTATAGCGTATGATTGTCTAAAACTTTGTGGTGATCTTATCAATTTAATTCTTAAGATTACATCAACTGAACCTAGATCCTTCATATCAAAATTACTAGATAAGAAAGATTTACTATCATTAATGATTTTTATGTTGGCTCCAAAAGTTAAAATATCATCAACATGGAGAAGGATAATAACATATGAACCATAATTTACCTTAGTATAGACATATTTATCAGCCCCACTTATAGAGAAGCCATAAGGTTGAACTATTGGATCAAACTTCTCATGCCACTGTTTTGGTGCTTGTTTTAGCCCACACAAGGATTTAAGTAGTTTATACACTTTATGTTCTTGTCTAGACACTATAAAGCCTTCTGGTTATTTTATATAGATTTTTTCTTTAAGATCACCATTAAGGAATGCTGTTTTGACATCCATTTGGTGAAATTCAAGTTTAAAAATAGAAGCTAAAGCAATTAAACTCCTAATAGATGTAATTTTAGTAACTGGCGAATAGGTATCAAAATAATCAAAACCTTTTCTTTGGGTAAAACCTTTAGTAACTAATCTTGCTTTAAACTTACTTACCGATCCATCTGTCCTTAATTTGTTTCTAAATATCCATTTATAGCTGATAGGTTTGCATCCTTCAAGTAGATCAACAAAAACCCAAGTTCCATTATTTATTAAAGATTCTATTTTATTGTTAATAGCTTCTTTTCAAAATATAGAGTCTACTAAATTAACTGCATCACTATAACACTTAGAATCATTTTCTACCAAATAGATGTAAAAATTATTTTCATAATTCTTTTCAATTCTTTTTCTTTTTCTTTTAATAGGTTCTTCTAAATATGAAGAATTAGTATTTTCACTAATATCATCTATATTAGAATTGCTACCAGAAAGGTAGGTTAGAAAAATTAAAAGATTTATTAACTTTATCTTTAAAAGGCATAATATTTTCAAAGAAAATATATTTATGGACTCCATTACAGTATTTACATCAATTCTATGAATTTCTGATTTTAGGATCATAGTTCTATAAACAGGACTATTTTGAAAATATCCTATAAATACTCCACCTATGGTTTTAGGATCTAATTTTCTCTTCTTAGTTTTGGGAATTTGAACCTTGGCTAAGCACCCTCAATTTAAGATAATTTAAATTAAGTTTTCTATCTTTTCTCGTTTTATAAGGTATAAGGTTAGACACTTTATGGAGAATTCTACTAAGAATATAATATCCAGATAGAAGAGCTTCCCTCCACAAAATAAAAGATACGCCAGAATTAGTAATAGTAAATTAACCATATCAATTAAAGTTATATTTTTTCTTTCAGCTACTTCATTAGATTGGGGTAAATAAGGTGGTATAATTTCCTGGACAATAACATTGATTTCAAAAACTATTAAGCTCATTTAAGGTACATTCTTCTCCTCTATCTAATCTAAGAATTTTAATTTTCTTATTAAGTTGATTTTCAACTTCACTCTCATAAATCATAAATTTATTTAAAGCTTCATCTTTTGTTCTAATAAGAAACACATAACAATATTTAGAGAAATCATCTATGTAAGCAATAAAGTATCTTTTTCTATTTCTAGTTAAAATGTTTAAGTCACAAACATCACTATGTGTTAATTCTAAAAGTTCAATTTCTCTATATACTGTTTTAAATGGTTTTCTTGGTTCCTTAGATTATACACATATCTCACATTTTTCATTTGCATTTATATCATATTTAGGAACTAAATTTAAATTCTTCATTCTCCTAATAGTATTATAGTTTACATGATCAAGTCTACCATGGTCCATGACACAAATTAAAAAATATAATATTATAAAAAAAGAATAACTAATTTGATTGCTTTCAACTTTTGTGACATTTAATTTGAATAGACCATCAAATACATAACTCTTTCCAATAAAATTACTATTTTTGCTTACAACTACTTTATTTGACTCAAAGATTGTTTTATAGCTATTCCTTATGAGCAAAGAACTACTAATGAGATTCTTTCTAATGAGATTCTTTCTAACTTTTAGTACATGCTGCACGTTGTAAAGAGCAAGAGTCTTGTGAGACGTTAATATCAAATTTACTCTTCCTTCACCTCTAACATTTGCAGCAATAGAATTCCCCATCTTCATGGTGTTTCCATCGGAGACCTAATAAGTGGAGAATAGGAATTTATCAACACAAACATATACATCGGCACCAATATCAATCCACCAATCAGTGGACTGATGTGCCAAATTTATCTCAAGGTTTAGTTATTGAAACCAAATTTTCATTGGCTTCAAGTGTATTGGATCCGGCGGCCACCATATTTGTCTGTAGGCTGTTCTGATCTTTCTAACTCTTGAGGAGCTTAGTCATCTGATAGCGGTAATTTCTTGCAAAGTGCTCGGGTTTACCACAAATATAACATCTTTTACTTGTATTTTTATTTTTGTTAACTTTTGATTGAGGCTTAAGTTTATTATATTTTTCTTTTCTAAATTTTTTATTTTTGTCTCCCGACAAATTTACCTTATATTGAAAATCATTGGACAATTTATTCTTTTCTCTATTTTTTTTATTTGAAGTGAAATAATTAAATCATTCATAGTTGACAAATATCTTTTATGTTTTAATGATAAAGGCAAAAGATTTTCACTTAGGAGGTTGGAATTTGTCATCAAGATTGATTACTTTTTGGGTCATATCAAGAACCAAAGCTTGTAGCTGTATTGAGTTGAGGCACTTCGGTTGATGGATGGCGGCTGGCTTTGGAGGCTCCATGTTCACCCTCGGGTCGCTTTATTTTTATGAAAGGTAGCGTGGGGCTGCCACCGAACCAAGAGGGTTCTGAGTAGATGAGGTGTGAGGCTCCACTCTACTTGTGACTGGTGTCATGACGAAGAGGAGACCATTGAGCGCGTGTTATTCAGTCTCCGATCCTAGAGCGGCCCAAGTGCGACAGCTGGCTGGCAACTGGGGTTTCTTGCAGTCTCCAATCATAGTTACAACTTTTCTTGCTTACCTGAAGGAGTCCATCAATAGACCGATCATTGGCTCTGGGGGAGTCAATGCTACCTATGTTGTTTATCATACTTGGTTGGACAGGAATGCTAGAATTTTTGAGAGATAGAGGCAAAGTTTGAGGGTCGTGGTCGTTAGAATGATTATTCATGCAAACGAGTTTACTTAGGCTTAGACTGTCGAAGGATTTGAGATTGCAAGGGACATCTAGAGGGGCCCACTCAGCTTTAGGAGCGACTCGGATAATTCTCGTCTTCTGGGAGCCTCCATTTCTGAGTTTTCTCGAGGTGAACTTCGATGGGAGTATGCTTGATGATGAAGGTCGAGGAGGTACGGGTTTGTGATTAGAGATGCTGATTCCAGACTAATCGCAGCAGGGGGGAGCCGACTCTATGATATTTCTATTCTTGAAGCCGAGCTCAGAGCTGCTTGGGAAGGGATCACCCATGCGCGGGTCAGATTGGGATAGAGCGCATCCATCTGGAAGGAGACTTGGCAACTGTAATTAGGTGGGTCCAGGGCTACATTAGAGACATGATGAGCACTCGCTACTACTGCTAGCGAGATTTAGATACATTGAAAATCAGCAAATTTGATTGAAGCAATCTCTCTCAATTCTTTTATATATAAGCACAATTCTCTTCTCAAATGCTTAATCTGTGCATTTGAGTTCACTCACTTAGTGCTCTCAATTCTCTTCTTTAATTTTCGTATTATTCAGATGGAAAGGGGATGTTGTGGGGATGTTATTCTAATGGATGAAAAGTACAATCTCTTTTCTATGTATGGATATGAAAGGGTGAGTATGATTAGATACTAAAACATCCTTTCGTTAATCCATTTCTTTACATAATCCATCCATTCATCAAGGATTGTGTCTCTTAGGATCACCATCAGATCATATGCATCTTTTCATGGGAATGCATCTCTTCATTTTCGAAGTCCCATGAAGAGATAAGAGTCCATTTGCGAAGCATTCGTTCGGATGTCTTGTGAGAAGAGAAAGCATCGATATTAAGTAAGAAACAATTAGAGACGTGTTCATAAAATTTCCCTAGAATTTTACAGGAGGAAAGAGAAGTATATATTTAGAAAACAAGTTATTTGAGAGTCTAAGATAAATTTTATATTTAACTAGATTTATGTTTGGATAAATATCCAATATAAAATTTTAAAATCTCAAAATTTTTAATTAAATATTTTATTAATAAACTAATAAGTCCCTCAGGGAATCCAAGATGGCGATTCCCCTCCACCCTTGCTCCATTAACACATGTGGCTTCTGACTGGGTCTGGATCATTTCTGATAATTGGTCTTGCCTTTGCTGACTCTTGGCTTGGCCCAATTAACAAGCGACTTGGGACGGGTCATGCGTCGATCATCACTCAGTTCAATAGTCTTGCATGGAGGTTGGACATGGGAAATGTTTATCCTGTTCCCATTTTGGGGCAGGATATATTCACCCATGTTCTTACCCGGCTTTTTTTCCATTTAAGGCAATAGCAACCTATGAAGTTTCTAAGTTGCCAAATAGAGTGCCTTGCTAGCTAGTTTTTTACCCCCCCGGTAAAATAGATTTTATTATATCAATCTAGAATACATACATCCATGAGCAGCAGAAAATAAAATATATGAACATTCAGAAGGAATATCTATCCCAGCCATTTAGCCGGAGCTAGTTCAATCTCCACAAATGAAATTTGTGTGTAAATTTTAGTTACTGCAAGCAATTTGCTTCTGAGCTAACTCAATACTGACAAAATGAAGTCCGTATCAATCAATTTTTTTTTTTTTTTGTGCTTTGATAAAACATATCTCCTTATCATCTATCCCACACTCCATTCTCTTCTTCTTTCCCGTGGCAATGTCAGCTGGAGCAGCTACTATCTCCATCCTCTTATGGATGACTGGGGATCCAACGAGGATGCTATGTCATGACTAGGCCTTCACCTTGTAATACCACATAATTCCTCCACCTTAGACAACTCCAACTCCCTGAACCCTAGCTCCTCTTAAAAGCCTTGGAATCCGATGCCTAGGGCTAACTAAATGTACATGGAGCCAAGAAAAACTTAATGCTATGGGTACTTGTATTAATCTATTTTGGTAAGTAGAGGGTGAGCAAAACAGAAAGGTACATGCAATATATATATATATATATATATATATATATATATATATATATATATATATATATATATATATATATATATATATATATATATATATATATATATATATATGCATCCCTATATATTATAAATGCGCAATTCGTGCATCAGTATAGGCGATATATGCATATCAGTCTCATATAAAACTTACCATAATTTCCATCTCTTCTCCTCCTACTTTGATCATCTTATATTTTTGCCCCACATTATCGATCTACCTCTATTGAGTCTCGAGCCATAAGAACACTACTTGCCTCTCCCTTTTCCACTTCCACCACTTTGGCTCCTTTGTAAACATGGCCACCTTCCTTCCCAACTTTCTCTCTAGTGGTGGCTCATTGTTTAACCTAGCTCCTTATTCTCTACATAAAATGTCGTCCTTGCCTATGATCCCCACCTCAATATCACCAAACACGGCAGCTCTTTTCTGTAACAGCCTCTCATATCTCACGAAACTTGCTTTCAGTCTATTTGAGCATAAACATTAACACCATAAATATTTTAGCTGCATATTTAGGAAAAATGTCTGAAATAGTTTTAGAGAGGGTAATATGGTTATTAAGGCTGGCAAAAGGTCGGGTTGACCCATGACCTGATCCGATCCGATCTGTTTTGGAGGACTCGTGGGGTCTGGTCGGATCCTAAAATTAGACATGTTCTATTTTTCAGGTCGGATTTGGATTTGCTGAATTCAGATCTGACCTAATCCAACTTATTTGAAATTTTTAATAGAACCACCTAAGAGAGAAAGATCTGTAGGACCTAAAATAATATAGAGCCAAAATAGTATGGAACCAAGAGAAGGCAAAAAGAGAACTGTATAAGGCTGCGCCAAGAAGAGCTAGAAATTACATAGGGTTCATGTCTCCAGAGTCAAAAACATTCAATGGTTATCAACCTAGAAAGATTGCCTGAGAATTGTTAGATTGTAAACTAAATCTCTTGTGCAGATTGTCTAAACAAGAAGATTTATATAGAGACAGAATGGACCAAGGCCTGCACTATGGAGACAAGGTTTATTTCTGTTTTTCCGACAGAAGAAGCATTCTAACTATCAAAGAAAAAAATAAATAAGTTCATTTACTGTAGACGGAAGGCAAATTGTAGACAAAAGGCAAGTAAAGTTCTACGTCCAAATAAGTGAGATTTCTTCAAAAAACGAGCCCACAAAGTTGCCAGACCAAACCAAGCATATTACTTAACCTGAAGGCTAGAGATTGACCCAAAAAATAAAGAAACTTTCGTGTATCACGACTTCATTTTCTTAAAAATGCCACAAATATTTAGTATTACTATTGTTGTTTCTTGAAATTTTATGGCATCGGTACCTCAGCCATGTAAAACAATCCAGGGAATGCAGTCATTAACCGATCAAATAAAAAAAATTCAATGCATGAGGCAAAAAAACTCAATTTTCCATATGTACGGTACAAATGAATGTCAAAAGAGCACATAAAACTGCAAAGCTTACTAATTATTAAATTTTTATTTTAAAATACTAAAAATTCAACTTTTGAATTTCATGACAAACTCGGTTCTAGACTCGGATCTGAAGCAGACCTATAATTTTTTTTGATTGGGTCTGAATTATACGTAGATTCGATTCGACTCGAATGATCCGAAAAAATGTAGTGGTGGATCCGATCCGATCTAACTCAATAGAAATATTAGGTTGGGTCTGAATTCAAAATTAGAATTTGAACAAGAAATTGTGTTGGGTCGGAGTCACTTATGTCCGATGGTGAAAATAAAAAATAAAAAACTAATTTTTTATTGTAAAATTAATTATGAAGAAGAATTTTTGGAAAAAATATTAAAATAATCTTCTATCAGATCAGAAAATCTGACAGCTTTTTTTTACCATCATGTACATTCCACGTGCCAGTATTCACGCAGCACACAACACAGCGCCACGCGTTGATCGGACGCTAAGGGAGCTCTCCAGACGAACCCTGTTTTTCTCCGCCCCCGCGGCAGCACGGCGGAAGCCCCCCTCCCGCGACACCTCTCTCTCTCTCTCTCTCTCTCTCTCTCTCTCTCTCTCTCTCTCTATATATATATATATATATATATATATATATCTCTGTGTACCCAAATGAAATGAAAAGAATCCCTAAAATTTCTCTTCCTCTCCCCGTCCTTGCCATTTCTGTCGGCATGAAATTTTAGGGCTCCTCCCTCCGTCGCCGTGATCGCGTCCCTTCCGGCGATGTCCTCCATCGGCTCCGGCGAGCTCTACGCCGCCATCGCCCGCCTCCGCCAGCGCTTCGACCAGCACCGCAAGCGCAAGCTGGACGACTATGCTCCCCTCTCCTCCCCTTCCGCCGCCGCCGCGGACTCCGACTCCGACGAAGACCAGGATTCCTTCCCCCTACTAAAGATGCACAAGCTCGGCTCCTCCTCCTCATCCTGCGCCGCCGGAGACGATCATCCCTCTCAGCTTAGGCCTTACCCTTCCTCTTCCTCCTCCTCGACCCTTCATTTCTTCGTTCGGTTGATGTCCCGGAACACGGTCGTGATCCACGCCCGCCCGGACGACACTGTCGACTCCGTGATCGACCAGCTCCAATCCATCACCGGCATCCCCACCTCGGAGCAGCGTCTTCTGTACCGCGGCCGCCAGCTCCAGGGCGAGGCCACCCTCGCCGCCTGCGCCGTCGAGAACGATGCCAGCCTCCAGCTCACCGGCCGCCTCCGCAGCACCAAGTACCCCAGGGCCTGGCAGATCGCTGACGACCTCATCGCCTCCATCTGCTCTCTCGACTCCATCGGCAACGACCGCGTCCACGGCACCAGGACCAACGTCGAGGGCCTCATCAAGCGCTTCCTCGTCCTCACCTGCAACATCTTCGAATCCAACCGCGAGGAGGCGGCCGCCCACCTCGAGGTTTTCACCTTGTCCGGCGCCCCCTCCGCGCTCGTCAAGCTTTACCTCTCTCCGGTCCACGACAACCGCCTCGTCGCCACCAACGCCATCAAGATCTTCCTCCATCCCAACCCCGACTTCCTCCCGGAGGACATCCATGTGCAGTGCGCCCCGATCGTTCTCAAGTTCTGCAAGATCCTCTCCGGAACGGTCGGCAAGAAGGACCCGCAGTACACCCAGTGCCGAAGCGCGCTGGCCTCGCTTCTGGAGGCAGCAGGGGGCGCGAGGTACTTGACCCATATGAAGCCCCTCGATATAATCCTCGATCTGCTTGGTTTCATCAGCGAGCTCACTAAGTTGGTTCTCTCGGAGCTGTCGGGTTTCATGCTCAACGAGCAGCCTGGTCTCGACGATCTCTCCAATTTCCTAGCTGCCATGCGCTGGGCGATCCAGGACTGGATGGGCATGGAAGGGCCGATTGCGAGGCATTTGTATAACAGCAAGCACCCGGAGTACGAGGATTGGATTGGTTCGCTGCATCATCTGTTCATAGAGCTCCTGAAGATGGTCGACCAGGGCCTGAAGAGGGTGGAGGACTGTATAAACCAGGAAGGGCTGGAGAAGTGCGAGTCCTTTCTGACCATGTGGCCCGACATCGTCGCTGTTCTGTCCATAGCAAATGTCTTTGCCAAGATGTTTGAGGATGCCCAGCAATTGCTCCATGCGCTTCTTTTGGTGCGGCGAGTTCCAGTGAACTTTCTGCTTAAACATGCTAAGAGGAGCGATAAGCTTCGCTGGTTTCTCAAGTATAAGGATGTGACTGATTTTGAGGCGAGGAGGAATTTGGTGCTGATGCTGCTCCCTGAATGGAAGGATGAGGACGATCTGCATGAAATGCTTATTGACAGGTCGCAGTTGCTGGCTGAATCTTTCGAGTACATCAACCAAGCAGATCCCATGGCACTGCATGGCGGGCTTTTCCTGGAATTCAAGAACGAGGAGGCTACAGGCCCTGGTGTTCTGAGAGAGTGGTTTTGTTTATTATGCCAAGCAATTTTCAATCCACAGAATGTCCTATTCTTGCCATGCCCCAATGATCGTCGACGATTCTTTCCAAATCCTGGTTAGTTCATGCCTTTCGTGCACTCCTTTATTTCCATATTAGTGTGCTGTGTTCTCATATTGGCAACAGCATTTAGTGCTGTCACAATTTTAGAAGACCTGCTAACTTGGGCTCTGCAATAATGTTTTCGCATCATGTTTGGGTATTGAGAATGGGATTCATTCATGAATCAGTATTGAACATCACTTGGTTGGTACTGCCAATCAACTTGCTACATCTTCTTTGATATTGGATTTCTACTTCTTGAATTGTTATTTCCTTTCTAAGATATCTCCTTACATCTATTAGATTCTTGAAGTTATTTTATTTTTGGATTGAATGGGCATCTAAGCATCCACTAGGCACAAACCTAGCACCTAGGTGTTATGCAGCCTCTTGGTACCCATTTGCCACCTAGTCTTTCAAAGCGTTGAGGGTTGTTGATCATCAATCTACCAATTATGTAATAATGATTTCTTTTAGAAGTGATTTAGGTAGAATTATTCTAATGAATAAATATTCTCAAAATCTAGAACAGATGCATTAATTTTAGTCCGGGAGGTTTGATAGAAGTTAACAAGTTGCAAGTTCGGATCCTCTGCGGTGCATGTTTTGCATCGCAAAGAGCTGTATAATCTTTGATGGCCACCGCATCATCTAACCGTGAGATGGATAACTGTCAAACAAGGCTTGATGGATCCTATCAAGTTGCATGCCATACATGTCGTATCGCCTTTGAATATTTGACAATTGTCTATCTCCAGATCAAATGATGTGGCAGTTGTTGCCGCCGTAACTGGACTGAGGTAAGAGCACAGCTCGGACGACCCTGAGGTTGGCTAGAGATAGGCTAAGCTGACTGGTTGAGGCATTGGGTGTTGGACTCCTCCGCTGGGTGGCCTGCAAGAAGTCCACTTGCTGGAGGATTTCTGACGGGAGATCCTCCGATGCCTAAGTCAGAACAACGAGATAACAATATGAAAAAGAGATTTTAGTAGAGAGCTCTGTAAGAAAGATAGCGTATTGCATCCCTCATGTCCTCCGGGTTGTTTTTCTTATATAAGGGAGCTAGCTTTATTATTACTTTGATTGACATGATGTGCAATAACGCCAGACAACGACTGGTGGTACGGCCGCAATGTAGGGGTCGGTCCATGTGGGCAGAGTCAATGCAAGTCTGACGTGGGACGTGGAGCTACCATGATCATGGATTGTCAGGACTGTAGGATGTTAAGGCTGTCAGCTCTTGTCGACGCATATTGATTGTTCTCCGTGGTTGGCGACTCAATTGGTGCTGAAGTCGTTCATCTCGGTTTATGTACGAGGATGGGAAGGTTGGTCAGGCCCGAGGTTGAGGTGTTCAGTATTTTTTCCATCACTTATCCCCCACTTCCGAGGCCGAACAATGCTCTAGTTCGAGCGATGGAAGTTGAGCGATTACTGCAATGGAGAGCGATATCTTCGTCAAGGGCCTTAAGCATGCCTCTTAGTCTCCTCAAAGCGTCGCCAAATCCGAGCCATCTCAAGACATCATCATTGCGGGGCGACCCCGAGACTCCATTAATGCAGTGATCCGGCGATTCGCCCCTGCCATCCCCTAGGTGACACGTGGCTCGATCTACTCGGACAGTTGGACCGACGCTTCGATTGGGGCCGTCCGTGCTCCTTTATAAGGACGTTCCTAACCTTCACAATCTGCCTTTTGCTTCATTCGTCCCTTCGCTCGAGTGCTCGAACGTCTAGGCCCCCGGCTGGTGCTCCAGTGAAGCCCTTCACTTCCAGCTCCGGCGTCCTTCGCACTTCTCTGTTTCCGATGGATTTTTGCTCCTTAGCCTCTGGGCCCTCCTGTTGCCTTCTTCTTTGCCTCTTCGTCCTTTTTTGTCTTCTTCTCGTTCTTTTGTCTTTTCACCCTTCTTTATCTCCCCTACTATGGACGACTGTGAGGGTAGCATCCAAGAGGGGAGTTGGTTGTCGGGCCATCCTTCCTAGGCTCGGCAGTCATTACCTTTAGTTGAGTCTGGAGCCCAATCGGGCCCGGATCAGGAGGCGTCCGTCCTTACACAAGAGGAGATGGACTTTGTTCAAGCCCGACATTTTATTATTGCCGAGTTTGTCTTTGAGCTCGCCGGTCCCAATGACCGGGTTACTCGACCTCCTCCTTTGCTTGGATTGTATAAGGAAACTCTAAGGGTCGGGCTAAGGCTGCCTCTCTATCCTTTCTTTGTTCAGCTGAGGAGGGCCTATAGCTTGGTTCTGACCCAACTAGTGCCGAACTCCTAGCAGGTCCTTGTCGGCTTTCTGTCCCTTTATCTTCTCTGGGACATTCGGGCCTCGACTTCCCTTTTTCAAGGGTGCTTCCCTTTGTAAAGCATTCCCGAGACAACGACTGGTTGTATTTTTCTTCTAAGAAAGATTGCCAATTGATTCGAGGTGCTCCTCCTTTTCATGGGTGGAAAGGGAGGTTTTTTTTGTCCGCTCTGAGCAGCCGTGAAGGTTTGAAACCGCGTGGAGGGCGCCTCGGACCGACCTGAATCGACCCCCAAGGTTGTCAGGTGTGATGATCAAAGGGCCTTGGACAAGCTTTTGGGATCCCAATCCAAGGCTCCCGCCTTGCAGGAGATGCTATTCGAGGAGACCCTTATTTACGTCGGTCTGAGCCCGACCGACCCCCTGGGTAAGCTCCTCTTGAGCTCTTCCTTTATCACCTTGTTGTATTCTTTTTTGACTGTCTTCGGTTTTGTAGTTCTTTCTATCATGAAAGTTCGATCTCTCGCAGATTTGCAAGAAAAGGAAGGCGAAGAAGAGGCTGGCCACAGTCGAAAAAGATGAGGCTCCCCAAAAATTAAAGCAGAGGGCAGAGTCTTCTTTGGTTGCCGTCGCAGAGGTTACGCAGAGGTCGGGGGCCCTCATAAGAAAAAACCGAGGGGGAATCCTCTTGGGCTGCTACTACCTTGATCGTTGCGGAGATTGGGACCCCTCAAAAGAAAAGACCAAGGAGGGAATCCTCCTCAACTGCTGCCGTCGAGGTTTTCCCCGAGGCTCTAGCTCTCGAGGTTCGCGGCCCGGCATGGTCGGCTCCGAACTCATCCGTTCGCCATGAGCGCCCTTTTGCCTCGGGCCACATTTTTGGATTTTACTCTCTGTGGTGGTTTGCTCGAGAGTTAGATTCGGCTCTGACAAACCCCGGGGTGGCAAAGGAGTTGGTCGAGGCCATGCAGCTCCCGGCTGACACGAAGGCCATGTGCTCTGGGGGCCTTGATGGGTTCTTCAATGGTGCTTACACCACGGTCATCTGGGTAGGTCTCTGACCTACGAACCTTTGCATGGTTCTTCACTTTGGTTACTGATTCTTGTTCCCCTTTTCAGCATGCCCATGTGGTCAGTGAGACAGAGCGGCTGGCCGAGAGGTTCATGAAGCGTATTTCGACACTCGAGAGAAAATTGAAAGCGGTCGTAGAGTGGGCCGAGCTGAGCGGCTGGCCGAGAGGTTCACGAAGCGTATTTCGACACTCGAGAGAAAATTGAAAGCGGTCGTAGAGTGGGCCGAGCTGCTCGAGATGAAGACCAAGGTGGCTGAGGCGAAGGCCAAGTCGGTCGAGAATGAGTCCAAGTTGGTGGAAGCCCGTGCTTCGGCTGTGCGGACCCAGATGGAGGCAAAGGAGATCCAACTGTCTACGACCAAGAAGGCCCTCAAAGCTGCCGATCATAGTGCAACGGATCTTTCTGTGAAGCTGGCCCAGGCCGAGCAGAGGGCCCGAGAGGCTGAACAACGGGCTAACGAGGTGAACCGTTAAGCTGCCAAGGCTAGCGAGCAGGCTCTTTATGCCGAGGCGAAGGTTGCAGAAGTGGTCAAAAAGTATTGCACCTCGGAGGAGTTTCGAGAGGAGGCCCTAAATATTGCGGCTGATGCATTTGCGAAGGGCTTCGAGGCATGTCGAGCCCAAGCCCAACGGCTTTTCTCGGGGAAGAACTTGTCGATCATTGATGACGACGATGGATCCTATCAAGTTGCATGCCATACACGGCGTGTTGCCTTTGAATATTTGACAGTTGTCTATCTTCGCGATCAAATGACATGGCAGCTTTTGCCACCTTATCCGGACCAAGATAGGAGCGCAGCTCGGACGGCTCTGAGGTCAATTGGAGACGGGCTTAGTAAGTTGGTTGAGGTGTTGGGTGCTGGACTGCTTCGCTGGGTGGCCTACAGGAAAATCCACTTGCCAGATAATTTTTGGCGGAGGATCCTTCGATGCCTAGGTCAGAACAACGAGACAACTGTATGGAAGAAAAAGATTTTAGCAGAGTAAGGGCTCTGTGAGAAGGATAGCATATTGCGTCCCTCAGATTTTTCAGGTTGTTCGCCTTATATAGGAGAGCCAGCGTTGTCGTTATCTGGGCCGACATAACATGCAATAACGCCGGACAGCGGTTGGTGGTACGGCCGCGCAGGGATCAGTCCGTGTGTGTAGAGTGCGGTGCATGTCTAATGCGGGACGTGAGGCTGCCATGATCATGGACTATCTGGACTATTGGTTATTGGGGCTGTCAGTCCTTGTCAACATGTGCCGATTGTTCTCCGCTGTTGGCATCTCCTCGATGGGAGCCAAAGTCGTTCACCTCGGTTTATGTCCGAGGATAGGGAGGTCGGTCAAGCTCGAGGTCGAGGTGTCCAGTATTTCTCCATCGGCAGCCTTCAAGTGGTGTACAAATCTCTGCGATGCAAAATATGCACTGCAGAGGATCCCGACTCAGAAGGTTGCTTATATGATAAAGTACAGCTATATGAAATATTTGGTTAGATAATTTGCAATGTCAAAGTCATGTTGGCTCCAATTCGGCTTGATCTCATTTCTACTTGTTGGGTTGGCTGGAAATTGGGGTAATGTAGTTGTTCTAGCCATCGTACGTCATACGGTACCAAACCAGATAGTACGAAGCATACTGTACCATACTGATTCAGTATCGGTACACGTTACGCCGAACTGGCCCCCATAGCAAGCGTGCTGATATAGTGAGGGCTGTATGGGGCTCGATACCAAGATAGCTTACCTTGGTGCTCTCTCAGTTATGGCAGTTCCAAGGAGCTGGCATCTGATCATGTTGGAACCCTGATGTGCCTATCTCTGAATTTCTAACTTATGTCTAGATTTTTTCTACGATGGAATCTGAAATCTTCAGTTATTTGGCTAAAATTTTGATTATATAGGAACACTTCAATTTGTCAAAAAAGAAAGAAGAATGGAAACAACAAAAAGAAAAGAGAACTTGGTTGATGAAGATAAACTAAAGCATCTATTGCTTTTTTGCAAAATCCAGTTGCACCTTTAACACTCCTTTTTAAGACACTACAAGACTGCTGAAATAGCTTTTGGAGATAAAGCCCAAATAGATTCCGAAAGAGAAAATAAAAAAGAAAAAAATAATTCAGCAGACCAGTTATGAGAGTGAAGGAAATGGCCATTTGGAAGATGCCAGCTACTCCTTTTTTCCCTCACCTGGCGTCTTTTCCTCCCTCTTTGCTCCATTTTTTTGTGTTTGTTCTTTTTTTAACTTCTTTCTCCTTTTTTATCTATTTCCAATTTCCTCTTCTCTCCTTCATTGTAGGTTTCTAAGTAAGTCTAGCATATAACCAATCTGTACGAAAAGGGAAATAAAGAGATGGTCTTTCTTGACTTTGATGCTAGAGTATTACACATGACTTGGTCCATATCAGTTGAGAGAACCACTTTCACTTGGATCTTTCTTTTGGTACATCATGTTTGTGATTTGGTGTCCAATAGTGTAGAATGGTCTCTAGCATTCATTGTACACCTTTCTTTCAGATGTCTATGTCATCCAAGTATAATGTGGATCATTTTAATTCGCACTTGTTGCATCAAATCTGCCTAACCATTAGCTCTCCGGTCCCAATGGACATCTGATTGCACTGTTATGTCGCTTTCTTGATGTAGACAAGAAATAGAATATGTTTGCGAAATAGCAAGTTTGTAACTCGCACCCCATCAAGTAGTATGGCCCCTTGGCCTTGATGCGAAAGGTTGAAGAATGTCATCAATCTTGATATGCTTGTAGCTGAGTGGATTTGGTTTTTTATAGTAAGAAGTAAATGTCTTGAGTAGCTTGTTTCTAACAATAGTAAGTTTTAGAATTGTAGTCTCCTTAGCCTGTAAGAAACCTCATCCTCTTGCTTGTCCTCTACAATTACTTGTCATTACTGAGTGGTTTTGATCAAGTCCGCCAAACTAGGCCGAACCGTTCCACCCGTACTGAGCCGATCTGGTGGGGGACTGGGTCGGTTCGCCTCTTTTTTGGGAACCGGCTCCGAACCAGTTAAAACGGTTCCAAACCGATAGGAATTGGCTGGAACTGGTCGCGAACCGCCTGGACTCGGTCGAACCAATTGGTTCTATGCGGAACCGTGCAAACCGTCTGATTCCCACCGAGTCAGACCGGTTTCGAACTAGCCCTCCTTCCCCCTCCCTCTTCTCTTTCTTTTGTTTTAAAGGCTGATTGGGAAGGGTTGAGAAGTTTCTCAGGCCTTCCCAACCTATCCGAACACTCCTTCCCCACGGCAAAAAATATGCTGATTCAACACGATCGAAGGAGGATCCAACTCTAAATAAAGTTTGTTTCCTCTCCCCTATTTCATTTTCTCTCTTTTTTTTGGGCGCCAAAAAATACCTTGGAATTTGCAAATAAGGGGAGATCATGCCAAATTTTTTTATTTTTGCTTGATTTTATGATATGTTGTAGATCTATGGATGATTTTAAGATATTTCATTGGATTCTTGTAGCATGCAATATCTCACTAATTATTTTATGTTATGTATTATTTTAAAACAACAAGATGCATCATATAGGTTATACTCGGATCATAAAAACATCAAAAAACATCAAATTATACTTAAAATTATTGAAAAAGTTGAAAAAAAATTGATTACCAATTAATCAAACTTGAAAACTTTAAAAAAAAATTGGGCAGTACAAAACCAGTACCATACCGACTTGCCCGCCGAATGGGTCCTGGTACCGATTCGGCGGACCTTGGTTTTGATACATATTTCCCACAATTATAGACTTTTGTCACTTGAAACAGGACAATTTTGGCATAGTTTTTCTTCCCTTCGCTAGTTCATGTGTTGTTACATTTTGGTCTCTTAGTGTGTCGTCCATCTCGGGAAGTGTACTAGAATCTTGAAGAGGCATTCTCGAGTGCTAGCGTGCCTCTTTTGCTTCAACCATAATTTCTCTCTAATAGGTTTCCATCTCAGGAAGTGTACTAGAATCTTTGAGAGGCATGCTCAAGAGCTAGCTTGCCTCTTTTGCTTCAAACAAAATTTTTCTCTAAGTTGTAGGCCTACTAATCTGTTGCAATGACCTCTTTGACTACTATGATCAAGCACTAAAAGCTCTTGACATTTCCTGGTGTACAATCATATTAGTATATGCCTGGTCTAATCTTCTAGCCTGTGGAACTGAATATATATGATTATTGGTCCACAGGAAATATTTTATGAGAACCCACTCATGGTTCTCGTCTCAAAAAGAGAGGCCTCCTAGCTTGGCTTGGAGAAGGAGAGATCCCCTCCTTATATAGGGGAGGCCTCTAAACCCATCCCCTCGCCCTCCCATCGAATGTCAGACTAAACCAAAACTGCCACCAGGGAAGCAAAACCAAAGTTCGAGAGGGAACTCCAAAAGGTTTCAAATCAATATGTCTTATCCTTAGTTGTCATCTTATGAGTTAGTTTCATGATAGTTCTTATTTAATTTTTTATGCTTTGTACTCATCATTATTAAGGAATACTTTTGTGCTTCAGTTTGCCTTTTCATTTAGATGACTTTAATCATGGGCTTAAAGGAATATATTTATTTGTGATGCAGCATCTGCTGTGGATCCTTTGCACCTCAAATATTTCAGCTTCACTGGACGGGTGATTGCATTAGCCTTGATGCATAAAGTGCAAGTAGGCATTGTGTTTGATCGTGTATTTTTCTTACAACTAGCTGGGAAATCAGTTACCCTTGAAGATATAAAGAATGCAGACCCATGCTTGTATATTAGTTGTAAACAGATTCTAGATATGGATGCTGACCTTATCAATTCAGATGCTTTGGGGTTAACATTTGTCAGAGAAATCAATGAACTTGGTTCTCAAAGGACTATTGAACTCTGTCCTATGGGAAAGGATATTGTTGTAAATAGCAAGAATAGAGATGAGTATGTCAACCTCCTGATTCAACATCATTTTGTTACATCTATCTCTGAACAAGTAACTCATTTTGCTCAAGGTTTTGCTGATATCCTTTCCAATTCAAAGCACCATAAGTTTTTCTTTCAAAGTTTGGACCTCCAAGATTTTGATCGATTGATAGGCGGAAGTGATAGCGTCATTAATGTGAAGGAATGGAAAGCACATACCGAGTATAATGGCTACAAGGCAAAAGATCGTCAGATTTGTTGGTTCTGGAAGGTATGTACATATTATGTTTAAGTATAGCCAGTGTTTTTTTTAATTTTTATATGAACCTCTTATGTGCACAACTAGTTCTTTGTTCTAGATGAATAATTTATCATCTCTCTAGTATTGACTTTGTCTAGTGGTACTGGGACTTAGGAAATGTATTTAACTCTTTTCTAATCTACCATAGAATTTTTGCTTTTTGTGATTTCTGCAGTAGTTAGAAAAATGAAATTCTGGAACAATTCATTTTAACCTTGATTATCACTTAGCCATGATTGACACCATGATATCATGTTGTATCTCAAAGGAAGTTATGTTGTGGACCGTTCCCAGCATGATTATATTCTTTACTCTTTCTTAGATAAATGGCTGCCATCTCTATAGTCTTAGTGAGCTCTTGAATTCTTGGCATGTGATGCTTCCTTGTCATCTGGATATATTTTAGACAAACTGATTGCTATTATTATGAAAAATACAGGAATGCACAGTAAATGCTGGAAATGTTGCATTGAAGTTATAGATTTAAAATAGAGTTTGCTGCATCGATCTCTCTCTCAACTACAAAACACAGTCATTTGGAGGTCTTTGTTTATCATCCTAATAGGTGTTATTAAGAATCCTTCTTGATAGTTCATGTTTGATTTATACCATTTAGACATTGGTATTAATGTCATAGAACTGAAGACAACTTACATATGGTGTCTGTATTATCTCCACAAGCTGGATAGTGTAGTATATGTTGCATCCAAGACTTTTGACAAGTGGCATGCACAATTTATAAGAACTGAGATATGATGTCCTCATGTTGGTTATGAAGTGTGCACTGCATAATGCAGATTTGCATTGGACATTTCAAGATCCAGTATGTGTGAATATAGGTAGTGGGACAACTTGTCGTATCTATCTAGTTACCTGATGTCAAACCTGACATTTTTAACCAAAAACATAATCATTAACATATTTCAAGTCAATCTATATGCAGATTGTGTATATATATTAAATACTCTATGACAAGTTGTTTTGACGTACTGTTTCTGGCTTTGACATTTTTCAGATGTAGTGTGCTTGCTAGTCATATTACGTTTAGGAATTTTAGATCTCATATATTAAAACTATGTGTGTTTTATACACAAATTCACATTCTTGACCCATCACTGTATGCTTATCCATGTAAATCTTGGATAAGATGTGAGAGTACACTAGCAACTTTTACAAATTTCTAGAGATGCTTGGAGGGTGGTTGCAAGTGAAAAACTAACTTTTAGCAGACATGGGTGTGGAGGATTTTAGTGACTTTCACAGGCTTCCACAGATTTCTGTTTCAGCAAGACATTGACAAATTCAAAATGTCTATTAACTTAGAAATAGTCACAACTTTTTGGTTGGTGGAAAAGTGTACAGAGCATGGTACATAGAGGAATAGTGGGTTTACAGAAGTTGCGGATATGTTCTTAGGAATAGAGAATTCATGTTCAAACACGAATTGTGTATCTGGAAAGGATTGGACTTAAATGATTAAAACCATTTATTTCTTTTCCTATTTTCCCGTTATGTTTGCATTTGTATGCTATTTTCTTTTCCTTTTCTTTTTCTGTTGGGGGTTGGGGGGAGTCGGATCGGGCTTGCATTTGGCCTTTTAGATCTAATGTTTCAATAAATCTGATATCCTTAAATGACAGACCCCCTCTGACATGGAGCCTTCACTTTCATTATTACAGGAATAAGGGCTGCGATTTTTCATTCCCCTTTGGTGGGTTTGGGAAGTAAAGTAGTGGTTGTAACCAGGGGTCTGAATAGGTTAGACAGGGGGTCAGATCCAAGCAAGGTCCAAATATAAACCGAATGAGGTAATTGAGTTCAATTATGGGTTTTGGTTTTCCTTATGGATAATTTGGTTTGGACCCTTAATCAAATACTCAACTCGAAAAAGATATTGTTCACTGATAATCTTCCTCCAATATCTTTTCTTTTGGGCCTAAACAACCTTATAACAATGGAGCTATTAATTCAGAAACTAAAATGTTCATATTTCTATGATTTCAAGTTGTTCCTCCAACGTTTTAGGTATTGCATGTTGTGCTTGTGCCAGGCAAGAGCAGACTTAGCACCTTCTGCTGTGCCTCATTCCTTGCCAACAATTGGCACAAGCTGGCACTTTAGTGGCAGAGCTGCAAAAACACCTTGACATCGATGAGGACAGTCATTTTTTGTCTCTATTTTTCAATTGGGGCCCTTTACACTTATATCTGGTGTTGTTTAGAGTTGTTTCATGTATTGGAGCAATAATTTCAGGCTACATATGGTGATACATTTGAAAAGAAGGCAAGCATGCATGTTCAGTATTTAGCAGTGTGTCATTTAAGCTAACGATGGATTAGTATTTTTTCTCTTATACGGTCCTTAATAAAATAGACAATAATCATTCATAAAATTTTGGATGAGAAAATTTTTCAAGACTAAGATTGAAAAGATGAAGGCATGTATAATACGTCATATTGTATGAAAATCTTTGTGAGCAAATTATAAGCCCTTTTTACTGGGACTCTTAAATCCTGGAAATGATTGGATATAATAAATTTTATGAGCTTTTAAGATTTGAGAATTTTTTTAGCATTTAAAATGCTATTTTAACTCAATCATAATTTGGACTTGTCCTTGGGCTGAAAAGTTAACCTTCTTATTTTGATAGAATTTTTAAGGTGATTTTTATTGAACTTGGATGAAGGTAGTTCCATATATACATGTAATTCTTTCTATCTAAAGGTTTGTCTTTAGCTGTTTGCTTGCTGAGTTATAGTGTTATCCTATTTTTGGGAGGTACCTTTTGTGCTACTTGGCATTTGATCGTGAAATGATTTGTGGATTTTTCCGCAATGCCTAAATACAGATCTCTGGATCTTCAACCAATAGAATCACTTGCTCAAACTAGTATCTTGCAAACCTTCAGGATATATGTAACTTCCCGTTAGGTTGCCAATAACATGTTTATGAGATGCTTTAAAAGAGGTCAAAGGCTGTAGAAGAGAAAGGAAATGTTGTTTCAAAGTCCTTGCTTGCAGTTGTTCTATCCATGAGTGGAGGCTTCAAAATAATTAATATGTTTTGGCATCATGACGGAGAGGAACGGCGGAGGTGTCAAGAATCAGAAGAGCTTGTTGCTAGTAGCCCAATTTGGGGCAGTTACAAATTGGAGTTAGCCTGAAATTCGTACCATTAAAGTTGCTAAAATGGACTCAAGTTTTCGCAATGACCAAATCCTTGCAAGGCTTTAAATTTGGGAAATATATTGCCAACAAGAAGGCATGTGTATAAGCTTTCAAGGGCTGTGGAATGCTGCAGAGAATGTATTATCAGAGAGTTAATGGTTTTAGGAAGGGCTCATGCACCTTTTGCCATTGAGGATGATACCATCAAGTACGTGGGACATGAACATGTTTTGATATATTGTCCTAAGAGTTTTTATGATACGTTATCTTAGTAACATTTAATGGTATACGTGGTTCTACAACCATTTGCTCTTTGGTGATGGTTTGTTTTGAGACTACAGCTTCTAAATTGGTATATTCGAGCTCTAGAGAGGTACTGATTTTCTTTTCTTGTCTTCATTTTTTTGGTTAAACATATGATTTAATAGTTAGGTACTTCTACTACTGGTATGAGATGAATTACTTGGTGTCAGATGACCATCGAACTGAGCCAGATTTCTTGTATATGGTTCTAGTTTTTAGTGTGTCGAATGGTTCAGAAAAAGCAGTTTATAAAATGACAATAAGGCTATTATTGTCCTAGAATTTTGTGCGGCTCAGAATATAGGGGAATAGTGAGTTTAAAGCATGTTGAGATAGATGCATGGAAGAACTAGATAGGATGGTGAAAAATTAGTATTATTGAAGCAGCCATAGAAGTTGCAGAAACTAAGCACAAAATGTTGGAGAAACAATTAAGAGCTTGTTTGGGTGAATCCCTCAAGATTCGATGCGATGGGCCTAGAAAGATCCGATGAGATGGGTCACCTCGTTTGTGGTAAAGCACTCTGGAGGGGTTCTTTAGACCAACTCTTCAGTTGTTCCGACCGCATTGAGCGATATTTTATTTTTTTGACTTATGGGATGTATTCATACTAGGCATGTGTGACCCATCTGCTTTATTAAGAAAAAAAGGGGGGAGGGGGTGCATAGGGGTCATGGGGCCTGATCCCTGCAGGAGGAGAAAAAAGGACCTGGAAAGGTCTTTGTTTTCCCTTCCTGCCTGGAGATGGTTATGGTGTGTGGACAGGTGCGTAAGGTTTGTCATTTCCTTTCGAATACTATGACTTAATTTATTCTCTATTAGAGGCTCTTTAAATCACCTGGGATCTCGAAATCTTGGCTTTGGTGACTGATGCAGTTTATGTATCACCCTAAATGCATGATTTGCCAGGCATTATGATGTAAATTGTTGTGTTCCTGAATGTTTGGGATCTTTGCATGCCCTTCACCAAATAAGATTACCAATGACTAATTTGGACATCCTGCAGATTGTTGAAGAGATGTCTGAGGAGCAGCGGAGGATACTTCTTTTCTTCTGGACATCAGTGAAATACTTGCCTATTGATGGTTTTCGTGGCTTGGGTTCTAAACTGTATATTTATAGGTCTTTGACTTCCCAAGACTCTCTTCCCACGTCGCACACATGCTTCTTCCGCCTGTGCCTCCCTGCATATAAATCCAAATCCAGCATGCAAGACCCGCTCCGGCTGATTACTCAAGAACATGTGAGCTGTGGGTTTGGTTTCTGGTAGCCGATGGACGACAAAGGGAATCTGTGATGTCTGTACAGATATATGATCACAAAATTATGTTCATCATCGGATTATGTAAGCAATTGCTATATCTTCCATATCAGTTATCTTTATAGAAAATAAGAATTTTCTGTTCTTTTTTTTTTAGACCTATTTACAGTTTTAGCAGTAGATAGAAAGAATTCTCCATAGGAAGTAAAAAAAGATGAAGGTAAAGGGGATCTCTATGTTGTTGTGGCGGTGGTGTTGGGTTGTTGGGGGTTTGGGGGTCAAAATACTCTCAATACTGACAGCAAATTTGAGGGAAAAGGACTAGCATTTCTCATTCTGTTAATGATGTAAACTTTATTCCATGTTACTCAGGAGTTGTACAGATGAAATTTATTGGATATTGATGAATTGCTGTTAGCGCTTAATGTGATGTTCATAATGCAAGCAACCAATCATGTATATTAGACTAATATCTTCAGATTTCAGAGCACAAAAATTTTGATCGCTGACGGTGAGGATATTGGAGTTATTGGCCTGACCCAAAAACAGCGAGTTATCCGCATAATATAAATCGGATCTACTTCCACTATTATGTTATTATATTCAGTTGTAACCTCTGGATGCTTGGTTCCGCTGACATTCAATTGATGCGTCATATAAATGCGGAGCCAGAGCTATGACGGCCGTCTTTCGTTTTCCTTGTGCGATCTTCAGAGTACGGACCCACCCCCTGACGAGGTAATTTGTGTCTCCTTTCTGCTGCAATCGCTAGCAAGTGCTACCAGCAGGCTTACCTTTCTGTAGCGGGCATGCCCAAAGGAATCAGAAACCACAGGCCTCATCAGGGTACGTACGGCCTTGTTATTAACAACTGCCCTCATTCTTGTCTCTCACTTTGCGTATGATGAGTCGATTTAGCTTTAATCACTCCCCACTCACAGGCTGTGACTCACAAGCTGAAGCTAAGCCTGCTTAGTAAGTATCTCCACTCATAGATGTTTTCCTCTCTGTTGGCAATGTCTGCCATCAGGCTGCTTCTATCATACATGTGGAAGCTCCAATGTCAAATCATCAACCTCGATGGGGGCAGCTATAAGTAAGAGAATCTGGTATGATCGTTTCAACAGCACAAGGTATACATGCTCGACCTTGCGAAAGCATTCATATATTCGTATCCAACATGGCGAATTGTTGCCTCAAAACAAAAAAGAAAAAGGTGAATCGTATATCCAGACAATACCTATAAAGCCACTCATAAAACCATAAATTTGTGAAAAGAATATACATTCACTTCATGTTCGCACGATATAGGGAGCCTTGGTGTTCTAAGGAGTAGAATGAACAAAAGGATGAACCAGCAAAGGGTAATTGAAAAATGCCAAAAGGAACAAAGAATTGCAGTCAAGAACTAAAATAACCGGACCCATAGTTTGATCTGTGATTAATAAGTCCCTAGATGCTGTAGTCAAAATGTAATAAATCCCTAGATGCTGCAGTCAAAATAGCCGTCCATTTCATCTCAAATAAGCAGAAGAAATCCAGAGAGCATGGCCAAATACATAACTGAGGCAACAACAGATCTTGGTGGCCCACCTGAAGGCTGTGAAGCAGGTGACCCTGCATTCCCTCCAGTACCACGCGAAGCAGGTGGCAGAGGTGGCTCCGCCACATCAGAAACTTCCAGGACCGGCATCGGGGCTAGTGCAGGGGGCAGTGACTCAGGAGCCATGAGCCCCAGCAGGTCACCGACATGAACTGGAACCATATATTTTGGTGCTTTATCACCCAATTTTGAACAAGCATTTCCTGCACAAATATAAGGCACCAGTTGGTTCAGCGAGAAATGAAACAGCAAGCACAATATGAAACATTGATGCAAAAGAATTATTAGTCAGTTGCACTCTTTCAAAATCCATGTTACTGCTATCATAGTATGTCATCCAACAACCGTCTGGTTTTTTTTAAGGCAATCAACACCTAAGAGGGAGCTCATTGGGCTGCGAGGACTGAGGACCCTTATATTCAAATAATGTTCTAATTAAAGTAAATAGGTAATATGCACGTAGCCTCATGATGGCTGCATTGGAATTCAATCATAGTAATAAGCTTTTGCGGGGAGAAGCATGGTAATCACAGAGATCAGTGTAAATAAATATAAACTGCAATTATCCAATCATGGAGAAGACTATATGCCAAAACCTCTAAATATATTTGCATACAATTGGATATCACGAAGCCAAGGCATATGTAATGCATTTAAGGAGACTGCTAGATATATTGCTGCCATATATTTACATAACTGAATATCAAATTATTACATTCTACATACAACTCAATTTTGGAAATAGATTGCATTAAATTGTATAGAAGTGAGACCATCTAGAATTTTTGGGAGGTCCGTGTGCAGAATAGTTTTAATCCCAAAAGCCTACAAATTAACATTGTAATTTGTGAGCAAGTAGGGATCATACCGACAGCATCCTGTATAAGGGTTTTAAGTTAATGACAGAATTTCTGATCTAAATGGGTGCAAGCCTTTTTAGCCCTTACATTAGTAGCAAAATTAGACTGATCTCTCTTACAACCATAAGTATAATTGCAGATAAGGGTAGAAATCCCCCCCCCCCCCAAAAAAAAAAAAAAAAGGGGTAGAGAGAGAGAGAAGACAGAGTGAACATACAATACTCACTTTTATATGCTGTAGCTGTCCCTGGGAAATCAGTAATGATACCATCAACACCAGCATCCTGAACATACTGATTGATCTCTGCTGTTGGATCCGAGAGGAAGTCCCATGGTTGAGAAACAAACTCATTCCTTAGCAGATATACATACACATTCAGGCCAGCAGATTTCAACTTCTTCACAAGTTCAGTTTGCCCTATAACAAACTTCAGGCTTTCAGGAAATATGGATTGCTTGCTTACTGCCACCGAATGAGCAAACTGCTTAATGTCCGCTATTGAGGAAGGTGCGGCATCACTAATTGATTCATCGATCATGTAGACAAGCTGATATTTCGTTTGCTGCCTGAATTTGACCAGAACTGAGCTATTAGAGGACTGAATCATAACTTCCTGAACTGTCTGATTGTCATAACCTGAATCTTTTAATGCCTTGATAACACCATCTGTGACACTATATCCAAGTTTCTCCGCAAGAAATGCGGCATTCTGTGGAAATGAAATCAACAGAGATCAAAAATGATACATAAGCCTCGAATGCACTATGTGAAGATCATTACAGAAAACAGTCGGAAGTCTCCAAATTTTTTCATAAAGATAGATTTTTAATGCTTGGATAAAGCCAGTACTGATGAGATGAGAATTGCTGAATTTAAAAGATATTAACAACACGATTACCATCTGTATGGAATTTCAGTTTCCAGGAAATTTCCTAAACATAGATGGAAAGTATCTGTAAAAATATAATCGTGTGTAATCTAGACAATTAGTTTGGGGGCTGGGGATGCGAGAAGATTTTTATCGAGTACTTTATGTGGCTCTCTGAGAGAGCATGATCAAATATCCCTCATCATCAGCTTGCTCATGAGATTCTTCAGATGCCATGTCCTGATGAATCACACTTTCCAAATACCTGAAATTTAAAATAAACCTAGGATTTTTTGCCTAGTGCTCTGTGGGGCTCTTTGAGAGAGCATGACCAAAGCAGGTATCATTTGTTAGCTTGCCCATGGAACTCATTCACATCATGGTAAATTTCACCTTTCAAAAAACTGATTCTAACAATGATTTATTGACAAATATATATCCCTCAAAATTTCTTATTTGCTTATTTATCCTTTAGAAAGTTAAAGGTGCATGTATACCCATCCAAAAATCTGAAATTTGTATTCTATACTGATGCAGAAGGGAAGGCCTGAAGTTAGCTTCAGAGTGAAACAGTGGAAGGACAATCTATTCAAAGTGAAGAACAATAATCCTAAGGAAGATTTTAACTAAACCTAGAACTAAGAGAGCAGAAGTAAATTTTAAAATTTAAAGGCTAAGGGAAACTAAAAACTATCCATGGATAACCAGTAGCTCACCGCCTCACTACCAAGAGGGCTCTACCGGCACCAAGGACTTTAACTACCCTCACCGCCGATCCCCAGAATCCACCAGGACTTGCACAAAATCCTCCATACAAGAAAAACCTTTAAGAGCAAACATGAGTTAATATGCACTCCAGAGAAAGCAAACTTCAATGATGTGCAAAAAAGGGGTACATAGGGAAAATTTATAAGCTCTGGGGCATCTTAAATAGATAGGGGCCGAACGGGTGTTCAGAGAGTTCAAGAAAACTCAAAAACAGAAGTCCTAAGAACACTAGAACGAGTAACCTCATCGTATGGACACTTATAGAAGCAAAATAGATCTGATAGCAGACTTACTACCATCTGATTTTAATCTAACGATACACTAATTACCGTCAGATACCTTCAACTTTGACCTGCACTCGAACTGTGGCGACTTTGGGAACTTCTAACCATCAGAATAAATTGGACAGCATACAGACTGCCATCCAAATATTGGATGGTTTTACCCTTACCATCAGTTCCTGGTCCTGGACTACACTGATGGTGCCTCAGTATGTTGCCCACAACTGCCACATATGAGTTCTGATTGACACGATTCAAGTGGTGCTGGAAAACTTAATCAATTCTAGATGTAATGGAGGTGGTTTGAGCTTGAAATTCATTCTATGATGATTAGGGTGAAGTGATATTCTGGACTGATGTACATCGGATTACTTTTGACCCTGAGACTTAACCTACAATTGCATAATTGTACAAAAATTATGATCATTAGACACTTGTGGATCAAGTATCTAGCCTTAGAGAGGCCAGGAGGTCCCTCATGGGCCTTGAGGTGGTGTGGTTATGACTTCAACCCCTGTTCTAGCATGATTCTCGATGCATCCCTAATGTTTTCTGGATCTTTGGTGGTATTTGGCATATTTAAACCCTCGATTAAGGTATTTGGTTATGGGGTTTGATGTTCAAGGAACCAAGGTCATAAGATCATAAAGTCAAACATCTCCAGCCTGCATGATATACCCTTCCTATCATATCCTGATGATTTTTAAAATTCTAACACTCTGGCTAGGTTAGAGAAATAACTCAACATCGCCATTAGGTACCATTATTATACAATTTTGTAAAAAAACAGAAGGCCATGTTTGAAATTCTTGCCATGATACTTAAGCAGATTGGAAATGCAGGCCCTATGGTTATTCTTACAGCAAATTCCATGATCAAAGGCCTCAAAAGGTGGGTAAACATGGGCAAACATCATCAAACCGGGGAGAGAGAGAGAGAGAGAGAGAGAGAGAGAGAGAGAGAGACATGGGTGCAAAGGAAACTGTGCTGGTATAAACTTGAGGGCTAAGCCTGCACACTTCATTGCCACAAGTCCCCCAGGAGGCCACCAGACCTCTCTAAGGCTTGACGAAGGAAATATGTAAGGTGACACTGGACTCGTAAGTGTCCAATGAGCTTAGATTTTGCAAATAAGTCAATAGTAGGTCAAGTTGCAGTCCAACAAAATCAGTTCCAAAGATGGCATCACCACAATCACTACAAGTTAAATTTCAAGCTCAGACCACTTCCAAGATGTTCGATACTGGTTAACTTTCCAACGTATCTTGAATCACCTCAATTGAAGCTCAGACAAGAAATTTATAGCCATTTTATTAAAGACTGATGCAGCACAATATTCAAACCAGAAGTAACCCGCGGAATCCACCAATGGGGTGTTGGAATCCACCAACAAAAACAATTAAGAGGAAAAATTCTTTCATTCATGATCAAAATGTTAACAAGCCCTACTAACCTTTATATAGGCAACATGGCGAGCAAATCCGCAAAATACCCCTACAGACGAAAAGACCCAAATACCTCACAAATCAGCTCTCTCATAATGTATCATCCAGCCAAAGTGTCACCGGGTGGGCTGCTCTCTTGCATCTGCGGCTATACACGTATCGGATCGAAGATCGAGGACTGGTGTTCGCACCAAAGACTTGTCATATTGATGCAATGCTAATGAAGTTCAACTTAATTACGAAAATACCACCCTACGGCCATGTCAAATTAAGGACATTTTTTCTCTAAATTTCTGGTCAACTTTCATACTTTTCTCTTCTGGAAACACTTATTAATTGGTTGACAAGTCCTACAAGATCTAAAAAGCTATTTTTGTTATTATTTATTAGGAAAACTATATCCATGTGGAGATAGGATTTTTGTGGGTCTTAGAAACCCATTCGTACAAATACCATCCATGTACTCAGTTTCGATCCTTGAAAAATTAATAAATCATCTCTTTTACTGGGTGCGCTCTGGTGTTATCTATGTGGTGGATTCTGCATGACCCTGGTGGATTATGGAGATTGGCGAAGTAGCTAGTTGATGGAGTCCTCCATCGCGGAGTGTCTTGAAGGTGTCAGTTGGTGAAGTCCTCACAAGACCCTCTTGATAGTAAGGGAAGAATCTGCTAGTTATCCCTTTCTCTTAGTTTAGTTTATCCACCTACTTCCTTTACCTTACAGTTTGGAAATTGATATAAGCTCTTTAAAATTAAAAAATATTTTTTTGAAAATTCTAGGCTTAGTTTTATTTTCCTTGCATCACTTACATTATTTTTCTTCTGGGTAACTTTGAAGCTTGCACTAGGCCACCAGCTTGCATCAGATATACGTGTGTATTTTTCATTCTTTGACTGATAGAAGCAATTATGAGGGTTGTATAATATCGTAATGTTACTTTCTGTTTGATGTCACCCAATTATTAGGGCCTATGTTACAAATTTTTAATTTCAAAGGGGGCATATTTCTATCACAACAAAAGGGGTATATATGTAAATGTTTAGACTTTCAAGGGAGTACTTTCACTTCAAAAGTGGTAAATAAAGCAAATAAGAACTTTCTGGAAGGTTTACATGCAAAAAACCCTAATATGTTCATTCAAGTCTTAACAGTCAAGTTAAATATTTAGTTATTATAGCAAGTTTGATCTCTTTTCCTGCAGAACTCCAAATCTGATCACTTAGATGCACATCCATGAGAGGCCAAAGGCTTTGACCGTAGACTACATGCTAGACCTGGTCAAATGCTTGGCCTACATACCTGAAGAAAGGTTCAAGTCCTACACAGCTGAACTCTTTAGCAACAGGCACTATATTACAAGAATTCTGCCTTTTCGTGGCTGACAAATGACAAAACAGAATTATGATTTTAAGGACTAATAGAAATGGGGTCTGGTCGTAGGTTGGCAAATGGTCAGATTAGGTATATGGTTAACCTATTTGCACCAACAATAATTTCATGAGGATCAGACAAGAAAAAAAGCACTGTTTGTGTTCCTTATGCTACCCACTCGTGAGACCCTTAAGTGGGGCACTGCAAATTATATGCTTGCTTTGTGGAGCAGAGGTTAAATCAGATGAAGCAACATGTCATATGCTAAAATGGGGCCATCTTTATGATACTGTTAATGGATTTGCACAATCTTGAACCACAAATGCAAATATATCAACATCATTTTGACATAATGCATGCTACAAGGATATATACATAAACATATAAAGATACATATAGATGCATATGTGCAGTTCATATATCTGTATTTATGTAAGGACATGTACACATAGACCAGTATTTGTAATAAAAATGTCATATGCTGGACATGTGCCATGCATGTGAGAGGAAGTAGATTGACAGGAGGTCATCCAATCTTTTCAGTAAACCCATGAAGCATGGATACAGATACATATACGACATGTACAGATAGTCGATACAACAAGTCTTTTAAACGTAGGATATGATATGAATAGGATATGACATAAATAGGATATGATATGAATAGGATACGTCAACAAATATGTATATATATTTTTGCATGCATGCGAAAATTTTATAAAGCATTAGTTAGTCATCAAAATGACGTAGTCATACTTTATATGTAGTATTGACATCCACAAACTTTAATATGTTTCAAATTAATAGACCATAACTCGTATAATAATATCAACATTGCATACCTTGAAAATAAATCATTTATTATTAAAAGGTTAACATTATTTTTTTTTAAAAAAAAAGAAAGAACATAAGGCTCTCTCCCTCGTCCCTAGAGACATGAAGGAGATAAGCACCCCAGGTGTATCTAGGAAATACCCTATGATTATATCCATGAAGAATCTGAAACCTATTTTAGATTTCGAAAATATGGTACTTAAAGTAAGTATCCAGCATGTATCCTAGAAACAAGTATCAGTATCTAATATGTATCCAATACAAACATGGCATACAATTTAAAATATCCATGCTTCCTAGCTTAAACTAATTATATTAATTGAAAATGCACACCCTTTTTCCTGGTTCCCTTCTATTGTTTTCTCTCTAAGACCTGGACCAAGGTGTATAGTGTAGCACAAGGGAGTATCTAAAAGAAGAATGGTCAGACAGAAGCTGAGAGCTTGGAAGTTTGCATTATGTTGGTTCATAAGTTACCGATGTCTCTGATGAAATTGTTCTGTTATTCTTCTATATAGACTTAGCGGAAATCAGTATTAATGTAATTATGCATAGATCTCAGCTTCTGAAATTTTGATGGCCACACCGAGTGAATACAATTGTCTACAAAAATTGGGTTTCACAGAAATTTGTTGGAGCCGGCATTATTGTAATAAAATAAAACATAAATAAAATAAAATAATAAAAAAGATAGTTTGATGAGAAGGCGGTAATAGACCAGTTGGGTCACTTTCTAGTCAGGTCAATTAAAATAATGACATATAAAATCTTGACCCATACTCGACCTGGCCCAACACGTCATGTTAGAACCCTTTAAAGCAAAACCCACTGGGTCGACCCCCGTGACCCAATTGTAACAACCCAATACCTCACCCAAAAGCTAGCTGGAAGGTATTACTTAGGTACTCCAGTCCTCTATAAGTACCCAATATCTCCCCGGCGAAAAACCGATGCGCAACTAAACACACGCTCACACAAGTCCTCACCAACCAGACCTGATTAACCCATAACCTACTCCATTCTGCATGACCAAACCCTAAACCAGCACAACCTAGTTTGCCTCACCCAACTCTTACAACTTTTGGGGACTCAAATATGAGGTGAACTAGTATTAAAAGGAGACCCACCATTCTAAAAATCCTTACATCAGGGTGATGATTGAGCTTAAACCCTGCTGTCTTGGCCCAAATAAAACTCTAGCCTCATGACCTGAACCAGCTCAAAGCCCTGACACATGCCCAGCCCCTTTAAAGTGCAGGTCGAAAAGTTTTGACCATGGTCAAACAAAAAAAATCCCCAGCACAAACGCAGTAAATAGAAAGCAAATTTGATACAGCCAGCCATAACCAGCAGCATTTAGGTATACTTCATCAATTTTGAGCATGAAATAGCACGCAGATATTATTACCTCAATGCTGATCAAAACTCCAGATAAAGCTTTGTCCTTCGCAAAATCCAAAAAATCTGATAACTTCATGAAATTTCCTGCATTTTTATATCGAGGGTTTCGATACAATTGGTAATCCACGTCGGGGCTTGATATTGTAGCTACAATAGACAGAGAAAAAAAGTTGTTACTGAAATGTTCTTTAAAAGGGGAAAGAATGGTTTATATATCATTTTATTGCATGTTATAAAAGATCTCTATATAAATGAAAATTATGCAATTTCCATATACAAGGCAATAAACAAACAAAGTCCTTGAGAATAATGAGATTCAGGGAGCAACAAGACCAGCCTTGAACCATAAGTTAAATACTTAGTAGGTGATAAGTTGAAAAGATAATACTTTCAAGAATAACTATTGAAAGCTGTTCTTGGAATTTTAATGCTAGCAAACTTTGACATGCACTAATTAAGACATCCAGTAGAAAAATATAAATTCTACATCATGAAGAACTGCTTCCATCTCATGAAGATAGTGTTTTTTTACTCTTCTGAATTCTTTTGTCTGGTTGAACACTGGAAGCCCTTAACTACATTGAGATTTGTGTCTAACTGGGCACAGCCCAGGCCTCCTCCAAATGGAGGTTCTTGGTTTGAACCTTGGGAGATTCCCAAGGTTAGGGCAGAAGGTATTCTAGCTATCATCTCTTTCCGTTGGCTGATATTTTAGCCAGCAAGGCTGAAAACGGTATGGTATGCCTTGTTTGTCATCAAATTCAAGGGTTCAAGGGCAGCCTGGAATGTGCCTTTGGCAACTCATGTTGAGACCAGACACAACTAGGACTGACATTAGCAGTCTCGAGACTTCTGTATTCTGGTCCTCTCCTTTTACAGGTAATTGATGGAAATCGCTCTTGGACTATTCTAGCACATCAATTTCGTCATGGAGTAGGTGAAACAAATAAAAAAAATGTGCTTTCATATTTTTGGTTGCAAGATCCGCCGAACCGGGCCGAACTAAGCACCGGGCCGAACTGCTTGGTTCGGCCCGTACCAAGCCGACCCATTGGAGGACCGGATCGGTTCACCTCTTTTTTTTATAGAATCGGCTCCGAACCAGCCAGAATCAGTTCCAAACCAATAGAAATCGGCCGGATCCGGTCACAAACCGCCCAGACTCGGTCCAAACCAGCTGATTTTATGTGGAACCGGTGCAAACCGTCTGGTTCGCACTGAGTCGGACCGGTTCCAAACCAGACCCCCTCCCCCCTCTCTTACTTTTGCTTTAAAAGATGATTGGGAAGGCCCAAGAAGTTTCTTAGGCCTTCCCAACATATCCCACGGCAAAAAATACACTGAATTGAAAGGACGATCCAACCCTAAATAAGGTATGCTTCCTCTTCCCTATCTCCTTTTCTCTCTTTTTTTGGACGCTAAAAAATATTTTGAAATTTGCAAAATAAGTGAAGATCATGCCAAAATTTAGAGTCATGCAAGCTACTCTCCAACTAAATTTGGTGTCCATTTATTCAAGTTTTGATGCGATCATGTGCATAGTGGCTTAGGCCCAAATTTGAAAAAATTCAAAAAATAAGCAGTCTTTGAAAAATAATTAAAAATATATAAATAAATAAATAATATGAAAAAGTAGTACTATGTATTAGATAAATCAGATGTATTTTCTAAAATAAAAATAATCTTCATCGTAACAAAATTTTGCGATTTTTAAATAATTGATAAACTGACGTACTTGATAAACCTATAGGAATGGAACCATCAATAAAGAAAGGAGTCAGAGCGTAACATTAGTTGAGATCCTGGGCAAATGCTCTCGGATCGGCACCACTGAATGTGCAATTGGTGCAACACAAAGTTCAAGGAAGAAGGGGTAACCAGGTTGAAGCAGCACTTAGCTGGTGGTTGCCCCGATGTATCTATGTGCCGGAAATATCCATAGAAGGTTCAGAATAAAGTACTTCGCTGATTTCAAAGCAGCGAAGAAGAGAATTTCCAAAAAAAAGACGAAGGTGGACTACCGAGCGACAGCCACCTTCCTATCACTCCAGGAAGTCAGAGGAGGCATCCGCTCTAGATGACGAGGAGGCACAGATCCATGCTGCCATACAGGCAAGCCTGGATAATCAGTGGCAGAAAAATGATGTGGCCAAGTATAGGGCTTGATTTAGGCCCTCATACTATAAGTCGGCCTTCGGTTCTGCAAGCAGCAGGGCAGATTCAGAGTTCAAGAAGACCTCAATAAGGAGGCGGTCAATGAAGGCGATGGCCGTATTAAATCTATGCTATGGGCTTTTGATAGCAGAAAGAAATTTTCCAAAGAGATTCTACCAAGAGCCACCATTCATTATTTAGATCCACATGTCTTTCCCAGCAAGGATTCGAAGCAGTAGAGGGTCGACATAATGCTAAAGAAGGATAAGCAGGATATGTGGTGAGCTATTGGATTCTGGTTCTACTTCAGCCACATCCTAGCAAATGTGGCAAAGAATACCTACTATAGGTCTACCATTTTCTCCATACAGACTGCCGGTCTCGATGTAGATCCTCTGAAATCGAAGGACATTTACGGTAAGCTTCTTGACAATAATGATGAGCTAGAAAAGTGGATTGCCTCGTACAAGAACAAGTGGCCTATAAATAAACTGACGGTGATGTATGATGGTTGGACCAGTCCTATCAGGTGGAGCATTAACTTCTTGATATTGTAATACGAAGACTTTCTTCCATAAGTCGGTTGATGCTTCCAATCAGATGCACGACGCCATGTACAATTTCAAATTAATGAAAAAAGTGATTAATCAGGTAGAAGAGAAGAATGTCATGCAGATCATCACCGATAATGGGCCACAATATAAGGCCGTCGGAAAGATCTTGATGGAGCGGGCCACATATTTTTTGGACCACATGTGTTGCACATTGTGTCGACCTCATGGTGATAGAGGTTGCGAAAATTCATACGGTGCAGTAAACAGTGGAGACAGCCCAAACATCACCATATATATATATATATAACCATACATGCATCTTATCACTGTGAGGAGGTATGTAGGGGAAGAAATCTTGATAGCCTCTATAAGAGAAAAGCAGTCCTATGTCAGATATTTGTCAATCCCAAGTAGCAAAATAATAGAATTGCAAGGGCCGACACTAAAGGGAGCACTATCGAAGACTTGGTGACGAGGCGGACATTATGGCAGCGGGCCGAGAAGATAGTAAAGGCTATCAAACCATTGTACAAAGTGTTTTGGGCCGTGAACAGCAAGAGGTACCCCCAGATGGGCTTCTTATATCATATGATGAGAGGGCAAAGATTTAGATCAAGAAGGCAGATCCAACGTATGCCCAGGCGTATGACATCATTTAGCAACAGTGGGATTACCAAATAAATAGACTTACATCTATCAAGTAAACAAGAACATTGAAAATTAAATTGCTTCTGTATTTGTACAATTTTAGTAAGACAATTACGAACTCTATCTGCAGCATCCTACCTAAAGCCGAAGTTTCAATATACCGTACCTGAAATTGATATAGATGACGAACTTCTGGCCGCTCTGCGTAATATGATTTACAAGATAGAGCCTAATCCAAAAGTCGAGGCTCTATGTCTAGAAGAGGTAAGTTAATTTAAGTAACATATGTAAGTTAACTGGTATCTTTAATTATTAACATATTACAACATGGTTCTTTTTCATAGGCCAAAATATTTAGAGAGAGCATTGACAATTTTAGAGTCTCGGCAGTTGTCGTAAGTAAAAAAAATATGAATCCAGATATATTGCACATCAACGATAACTATTACCTGGCATTAGATGGTTACTAATACAATAGTATGTTATATATAATTTTTTTTAATATTTTTGCAGTTAAATGGTGGATTTATTTTGGTTTGTCCGCAAAAAATCTTAAACAGCTAGCTATCCAAATCCTATTACTCGCATCCACAGGCATCCTATGATCCATAAGGATACAGATATGGATATAGTGCATCTAATACATCGTCTTTTGGTGGCTACTATCCTACGCAGCCTGAAGGATCTTTCGGATTGAATTTTGCTGCCGGCATATTCAGATGGACCCCTCTACAATCATATTATTAACCAGAGGATATTTCTCAGAATCAGAGCTTCAACGAGAGATCTGAAAGTGCTTATAACCCAAAGCGCGTTCCTTACTATAAGCCGCTTGGTTGGAGAAGTGAGCTGATGTGCCTCCTGACTATGTTAATGACTAGATATCTATTAGAGATATCGCCACTCAAAATTTTAGAGATTGATATGTATGTTGTACTTTAAATATATGTAATTGATTGTAATATTTTATATTTTCTACCTCAGTAATTGATTTTAGGATATTTCATGTTGCTTCCTATTACATGCAACATCTCACTAATCATTTTATGTTTTGTATCACCTTAAATAACAAGATGCATCACATAGATTAAACTGAGATCATAAAATCAAAAAAAACATTAAATTATACTTAAAATCATTCAAAAAGTTGAAAAAGAAATTAATTACCAATTAATTAAACTTGACAAACTTTAAAAAAATTGGGCGTGCCGGTTCGAAACCAGCATGGCCAAGCGTACTATCGGTATGGTACCGAACCGGTAACGTACCTACTTGTCTGCCGATCGGTACGGATCCTAGTACCGATTCGACGGACCTTGCTTGGTTGTGTTGTTTTGATTCATATATGCATAAATCACAGTAATGATCTTGTTAGCCACGGCAAACTAGTTCAATTATAGTGGCAAACCACATGCACCTGGTTTTATATAGGGGTGTGCAGAGGTCAAGTCAGTTTGTTTGAGGGTAGATTAGAAACCAAATTGCTTTACGTCAGTTTCTTAAAACTGAAACCACTAAAACCATAACAGAACCAACGGTTTATAAAAACCAAAAGAAACTGAACTGAGAAGATACCATATTCGATTCGGGTTAGATCAGGTTATAACATACCCTGAACCATAAACCGTCAAATTTCATAACACATAATGTCATTGGGCTTACACTTGTATGGGCTTCACTTGGTATTCTCGCCTAATAATATTTTTTAAAAAATATATATATGTAGGTCATTTTTTTGAGTTTGGGTTGATTTTCTTTAAAATCCAAAACAAAAGCAAACCGATTTTTTTGCTTTGAAAATTTTTCAAACCGAAACCGAACCAACCACAAAAAGAATTGACTTAAACCGAAATGAAGCAACCAGTTCGGTCAGGTTCGCAATGTGGCCGGTTTTTTGCGCATCTCTAGCTCTATATGTAATACTATTTTCACAACTGATGGTATAAGTCTTGATGATGATGTTTATGCATGTGAAGCATTCAAGGTTCGTTCAACCAAGAGCATTTGACGGACAGTTGTGCTCCATAAATTGACAAAGATTTGATAAATACTCCCCATTTTGGCATATAAATTCGTTGGTGATATTTGAGTGCATCTAAGGGGGGCAGAGTCTATCTATATAAAATGACATTCAAGAAACTCTCAGCTCATCACTGTCAGAGCTTTATTTGAAGCCTGAAATACATTTTTTTTTTTTTTGTTTTGTAGTTTCTTTCTTGCTTGCTTTCCTAGATTGCCTTTTTGGAAGATCCTTGTTTCCCTTCTAACCGCAGATATTGTTGAATGTCCACTTTGGACAGAAGGACATCTTGGAAAGTTTGCTTATTAGTATAAAAGTACATTGTTTATGAGCCAGAGAAACTAGATCAGACAGATGTCATGCTTATTACCCTTCCAAGTTATGAAATTGTTGACACAAATGTGGCAAACACAAAAAATTTACAAGGAGCCTCTTTGCTGTCGTTAAGTTATTAGGACTGGACTTGCAAAGTTTTCTAGGGAAAACAAAAAAGATAGAGAGACAGAGAAGAAAAGTGAACATACTAGGTGAGGTTATTTGCATTTTCCTAGGGAAACTAAACAATGCAGCACCAAAGTCTAATCTTGCTAGTTTATGAGATAATCCAGCAACAGTAAAGTATTCTTCTTCATATATTTCTATTCTAGCCATATCATCACACTTTTTCCACAGGAACTGCTAGGAGTTTTAGCATATAATCAGCAGGCAGAAAGGAAAGCATCAACTTACATTTCAAGTTCTTTGAAATCTCTTCCCATGTCAAATTAAAGGCAAAAATTCCAGGAACACCCTGAATTTCTGGGATAACAGAAAAACGAGAACTGAAGGGTGATGTTGTCACTGTAGTAACATCAATGAGGTTTAAAGAGCTCATGCATACAAGAGTGCCATCTTGTGTCATTTGAACAGGACAATCAATAAAATCCACACCATCTTTAACAGCTTGTTGATAAGCCAAATCAGTACAGTCAGGGTAGGTCCCACTAGCTCCATTGTGTGAGATAACTAGCGGCTTTCCTGAAGCACATATTAAGTGTAGGAATATAGCAATATTGAAGCAAACAGTGCTAGAAAGTCCTGGAAAATAGATGGTAAGTCATGGAAATAAACAAAATTTGACCTACCATGTTCGGAGTTATTTGCTTGTATATGAGAAAAGCAACCTGCAAGTATAATGAAATGTTTTGACATTAGAAATAAGATCTACTTTAATTAGAACACATATTGTAGAGATCACATCATTAATCACAAAGTATAAATCACTTACAATTATATCAACGCCAAAAGTTTATGCCTACAGACTGACATCAAAGCAACTAGATAAGAAGATGAGGAAGTAAAAGAAAACAAGTTTGAAATAGATGAAACCAAAAGCTTTCTGTTTACACACTATCTTAACAACCTAGCTGAAGACCATGAGTAAAAGCCATGTGGGCAAGGTTAGCGGGAGTAAAAGCAGACGGAAGTCACGTGGCCCTTAATGGGTTGGATAGAATTCAGCTATGATAAATCCCACTTAACTGTGGAGGTCTAGGCCGAATAGGCAGAATTCGGCCATGGTGCTGATAAGCAGGCTGAAAGATTAAGACTAGGCTATAATCAACCACAATACAAGATGTATGAAGTTGCATGACAGAAAAAAGGAATAGATTGCGGCGACCAAATCGGTCTCAAAGATATTTCCAAGTGCAAAAGACCAAAGTATAGGCCGAAGCAAAGATAGCCAATGTAATCCATGTTTGGATAAGCCAAGTACGATAAGACATGATTTTCGGTCTGACAGTTCGTGCAGAGCATCCGTGCTAACGAACATGTAGTAGACAATAACTGACGTCAGTTACTAGAATCTCCAAATTTAGAGGCGAGATGTGACTATTATTGAGAGTAGGCAATAATTATATTTAGTATAAATAAGTAGAATTGTATTCTGTATACAAAAAAAACTCTTCGACATCTACATCAATGAATCTTATTTTATCATAGCTTTACTTTATCCTTTACTTTCCCATACCTTAGAAGTAGTGTTAACTTAGAATTATCCTACTATAGCCTAGGCTACAATCTATCCCAATTCCTCTAATGGTGGTATGAAAGTGACAAAAATTCTTGAAGGTCAAGATACCTGAACCCATGCAACTCTCATATCCTCCCTTCGATCACCCCTTTTTCGGTTGTATTAACATCGGTGGCATGCTTACATATATCTACCCATCTTGTCATTGACTTGTCAAACAAGCTTTATGGCAAGCCCATCCCTAGGCGGCGAAGAAAGCTTCATGCAAACAGTTCCAAATATCCATCTTTCTTCTAATCTATCTTTTGTTTCTCTCCAAACAAGTGACTCAAACGAGAACCATACATTATAGATATCTAACAGCATAAGTTAATAGCATCAATTATATTTTCTGAATTTAAACAATTTCAAGTATAGAAACTGCCTAATATATTATGTGCATTCGAGATGAATTATAACACCACCCTCCTTGCATATTAGTCTAGGTTAGTCTGCCTAATCTCCTGCTGCTTAGGTTGCAAGTCGATTTTTTCTACTATTCTTTCCAAAGTTCTAGTGTTGACAGGACATGTATATGAATTGCATGGAGCCTTGATCCCATCTCTGAGAATAGGCCCCAAAAGGGCCGAAGCCGGCTAGGCTCGTGCGTTACGAGCGCGGAGACGCCGTGGCAACTCCGCGGCCTCTTGAGCGGTCGCGGATCCTGCCCAACCGCCGTGAGCATCGCGGCAGTGAATGAGCCACGACATTTCAAAATCATCTTATAAAAGAAAAGGAAGAAAGCAATTTTCAATTCTATCTCCTCCCTCACGGTGCATCTTCCTCCTTCCTCCAGGAATAGGGCTTCATGTAGCTGGTGCCGCCGGAGAGAGAAGCTGCAACATCTCCTCGGAGCTAGGTAAGTCTTTGATCTTTTTCTTCCTTCATCATTCATGCTCTCTTAAATTAGATCCAGCCTAACTATGAAACAAAAACAAAATAAAGGAAAAATAAAAGAAGAAAGGGAAACTCACCATGTGCCACCCCGGCCGGCCCCTTCCGAGCTCTCTCTCTCTCTCCTCCACGGCAAGAAGAGAGGGTCGGCTGGGGCCGGCCGCCGTTCTCCTGAGTTCTCTCTCTCCTCCACAGGAAGAAGATAGGGTCGGTCGCCGCTCTCCTAAGCACTCCGACGAAGATCACCCTCCTCCCTTGTGTGGTGGGAGAGAAGGGGGAAGGCTCCTTACCTTGCGGGAGAAGAGGGCAGAGGGAGGAGAAGAGAGGAGAGAGAGAAGAAATGAGGAAGAAAGAAAAACGGGAGGAGAAGATAAGAAAGAAAAAGAAAGAGGAAGAGGGAAGCTTCGGGAAGGAAGAGGAAGAAAAGAAGAGAAGAGAAGAAGAAAAGAAAAGAAAAAGAAAAGAAAACGAAAAAAAAAAGAAAAAAAAGAAAAGAAGAAAAAAAATGTGTTTGGGCTAATTGGGCCCAATACCTGATAAGATGGGTTCAATTGGATCTGGGCCAAATGGGCCCAAGATCTGATAAATAAGTTAAACCAAATATGGGCTATATGGGCCAAGATCTGACAATGGATTTAAAGGAGCCCAGACTAAAGGGTTGCGTTACGTTGGGTTCAAATTTGGATTTGGGCCGAGCCAGGGTCTTTCCTAAAATTAACTGAAACTAAGCAGTGCCTTATAGATTAGAACAAAAGATAGGCAGTGCCATTTCTAGTCTGTAATTGGGCCACGAGCCTAATTGTAAACCTATTGCCTATGTTACTGCGCTAAAAAGAAAATTAACCTTGTAAATGGGCATGAACCAGAAATTGGGTCAGACATGAACCAGAAATTGGGGTCAGATCTGAACCAGAAATTTGATTAGACCTGAACTAAAAATTGGGTCAGACCTGAACCAGAAGTTGAATCATGCCTGAACCAGAAATTGGGTCAGACCTGAACCAAAAAATTGATGAGACCTGAACCAGAAATTGGGTTAGGTCCTGAACCAGAAATTGGATCAGACCTGAACCAGAAGTTGAATCAGGCCTGAAACAAAAATTGGATCAAACCTGAACTAGAAAGTGGATTAGACCTTATCCAGTAGCCATGGGCCTGAATAAAAAGAAGCCCAGTAACTGAATCGGGCCATGGGCCTGAATAAAAATAATCCCAATAATTGAATCAGAAATTAATCAGGCCATGGGCCTGAATAAAGGATTAGTTTATAATTGGGCTATGGGCCTGAAAATGAAATATGAGTCCTTTGGATGGGTTGTAAGTTATTAAAAATTAAAAGAATATTAAAGAATTTGAATTAAGGAAAGGATGTGATTATATAGAAATAAATATAATAATTAGAAGTGGAAAAATAGTAGAAGAAATAGAATAGAAGTTAAATAAATTAATACGAAATTAAATGAGCAAGTAACAAATAATGAGATTGTTGTGTAATGCTAGGTGTTGAAGAATTGTCATCTAAACCTAGAAATTGGTGAGCGAACTGAGGTAAGTGACCCTGACACAATCTTATTGCTTTCAAATACATGAAACTATTTGAATACGAAGTTGTATATTACTAATTGTGTTTCTTAAAAATTCAGATCAAGCATATGTAGCAAGTGATGCATGATTTTGACTAAATGGCATTCATCATGTTTACTATATTGTGTACACTGGATTTATGATGATATAGAAAGTTGCATGAAAGAAACTGAAGTTTGCAGCATGATCATGAACTTTATACATTATGATGCTATTATTCATCTTTCAATCTACTTATGAAGTAAGATTTATGAAAAACATGATATGGTTTATGAACTCTCAGATTGCTATGTACGGGCCCTCGCCAGCGGGATTATAGTAGCTGGGCATACGGCCCTCGTCAGCGGGTTATAGTAGCTCGGCATATGGCCCTCGCCAGAACTCGACATACGGCCCTCGCCAGAGCTCGGCATATGGCCATCACGCATAATAATATTGACCATAGCTGCACTACCATCTGAGAGTACGGATTTCAAAACATAGAATAATGGGAAGGTTTTATGATGCACATCCATATTTATGAACTTGCATGATTGGACATGCATTGCTTTGACTGATTTAAATATATGCTATATGAAATGCCTATTTTGTTATAACTGTTAATTTCCTAAATTAATGCACTGGCATGAGGAACATGATACTTGATCTGGTAAGATTGTACATGGTTACTTACTGAGCCGTATAGCTCACTGTCACGCCACGAGCCCGGAGCGCGGCAGGCACCGCGCGGCGGGCCGCACAGGCGTGCAAGGCAGCAAATCATATCAAAGCAATCACAAATATTTCAAGATGACATAATTATTTAAGTTGTTCAAAAGCAGTCTTACAAAACTTCAAAATAGCATATGCCAACATAATTCAAATGTCCAAGCTAATCTAGCTAAAATGCTAATAACCGAAGGAATAATCGAAAAGTCTAGCGCACTCCCCAATCCTATGCGATCAAGTCTCTGGATCTGAAAAATAGAGAAAACAGGATAATGGACTACACTAGCCCAGTAAACAACAAAATACCCCATAGTGGGGGCAAAGCATATCAAATTAAAATACAAAATAATGACTGCGAATAAATCACAAATAACGTCGTTTTTCTTTTTTTCTCAAAACTTATTATCATTTTTACAAAAACTCTGATATCATAATCTCAACATAATAGGCTACGGCCATATAACCTAGTGGCATGGATTGCACAAAATGCCAAATTCACTATTTTTATCCACCGATGGCAGCCGGTGTTGCACAAAAGTGCCAAATCTACTATATTTACCTACCGATAGCAGCTGGTGTCCAAATCCACTATTCTAATCACCAGTGGCGCGGTGTCGAAACCGGTTCCTCACAAATTACAAGTCGACAGGTTCAACGTATAATCCTCATTGGCGGGGCCAGAACAGAACAGATCATAGCCATGCTGAGAATGCATATATATAAAAACAGATTTCATAAATTGCCCAATCATAGTTTACGGATTTCAGAGCATATAACAAAATTTTCAAATGAAATTTAACATGCCAGACCCATTTTACTAAATACAAAACATATTTCGAAATTCAATCCACTAATAATTATTTTAGAAAAATGCACTTTGAAGCATTAAGTTACTTACCTCTTCTCGCTTAACTCCTACTTTAGGTAAGTAGATTAGGTTCACCTTTTAAATTTAATTAATTTCTTTGTTAATTTTAGAGCTAAGCAAAACCAAAATCAATATTATTGGACACGGCCCAACAGGGCCCAGAGTTGGCCCATAATGGGCATGGCCCGATAGGGCCCATATCAGACACGGCCCAATGGGCCCGCATAGACCCGACCCAATAGGGCCCCCAAAGTTGGCCTCTAGATGGATTATTTATGCAATAAAATTCATTGCAGGGACGAATACTTTGTTACAGGGTACTGTTTTATAATAAAACTTGAGTGAATGGACTAAATAATATATTTGAGGACCTTTATATAATACAACTTTCTTAGAGGGATCAAATCTAGATTGTAGAAGGAAATAATATACTGTCAAGGGCTTAACTGCAAAACCCCATTTTATTGGCCAAACAAATTCGGATACAAATTCGGATTTCGGATTTCGAGTTTCGGATTTCAGGTTACAGATCTGAACTGAATTTCGGATTTCGAGTTTCGGGTATGAACTGGATTTCGGATTTCGGATCTGAACTGGGCCCAAGTTGGGCCCACAAAAGGTACGGTCCAAATAGGACCAACAAGGCTGAATTGGGCCAAAGTTGGGCCCACAATGGGTACGGCCCATCTGGCCCAACACAACTGAATTGGGCCCAAGTTGGGCCCACAGCGAACAAGGCCCAAGCTTGGCCCAGTTCGGCCCACGATGGGGCCTTCTTCCCCAAACCCCCACGGACAGGAGAAGGGGCAGGGGAGGAAGAGAGCCGGCGGGGTGGCCGGCCTGGATGGCGGAGGCCATCCCCCGGTGGATGGCCAGCCGGTCACAGTGGCGGCCGGCGGCTGCTGCGGTGGCCGGCGTCGAGAAAGAGACAGAAGTGGTCTTGGTTTGGGGCCAAAACAAAGGGAAGAATCAAAGCTATTTGGCAATAGAATGAATAGCAAGAAGAAGAGGCTTACCGGCGGTCGACGGAGGCGGCAGATCCCGGCCGCAGGTGGCTCGGTCCGGCTGTTAGCAGTGGCAACGGCGGTGGGGTTTCCAACGGCAAAACTAGATCTCGAAACAGGAGAAATTAAGGAAATAGGAATCAGTGGTGGTGCTTGGTCGAGCGGCACGCCAGCCACTTGGAAAGCAAGAGGAGAGGGAGGAGAAGAAGGGAGAGGAAGAGGAGACAAAGGAGAGGGAGAGGGCTTGGGTGATCTCATAAAGAGGAGAGAATGGGGGTTTTATCATCCCATTTCAACGGCTCTCCATGGCAGGAATCGCGGCGGAGGCAAAATCAGCGGCCGCTCGTGCGGCGGCAGGGTGGACGCGGGACGGCCGCGATGCAGCCACAGAATGCCCGCGACGTCTCTACGCCCGAAAAAGATGGAGGGGATCGCGTCTGCGATCCCCTGCTCTGCCCCTTCCAAAAGGGGCGTTGGGCTGAAGTCGGCTAGGGCTACCGGCTTCAGCCCAGTATCTCACACTCACATCCTTCCATTTATTTTCTTACAGATAAATAAGGCTGCTAGGAGCGGGATAGAGTACATGAAAATGGAGATGAAGCATAGTTACAGGAATTCATAGAAGTAGATATGTTAATAAGTTTGGGTTGTAATATTGCAAACTCAAGTATATGATTTAGATGCTCTGTACCTGCTTCCTTATGATTAGTGAATAAATTTGATCAGACTTTATCTTGCTTCATACAAGAAAATTGTTAATGTGGCTTCATGCTATTGTGGGCAAAGGCTTGCAATAGCATGGCTGTGTCACGAGCCGGATTTGGGGCGTGACACTATCATTCATAAAGAATTTCTTTTCTCCTCATCAATAACAATTCAAAAAAAAATCGCAACCCTCTTCAGAAAGGTACTTCATATTATCAGCATTCTAAACCCAAGCTTCATTATCTGATTGTTTTGTAATGTCTAATGTTTGTACAAGCCTTTCAAAATCTAGCAAACCTTGATTGCTAATCACAATACATGTAATTCTGCATCAACTTCACCATTTTCTTTTTTCTTTTTTTTTTATGGGAGGGGGATGACTGAAAGATACTTGATCTCAATTTATGTATGTGGGAAAAACCACATCTAGCTTTAGTAGCCAAATTGATAGGCAGCTTAAGTTGAACGCTTGTACCTATTCTAGGTGGAATGAAAGACACTGCTTATTATAGCACGTAAACATGTACATGAATGCATATTGCATGTATGTATACCTTATATCGTTCCCTACTAAAACCGTACAAGATCCCTCTCATATTTGGGAAAACTTTTCTCCAGCCTTCCTCTTTTAAGTTGATAAGATCACACGGCCTTCCAAAATATAAGCTCACATGCATGATAACCCCACTAGATCCATAAATTTATCAGTACATAAATATTAAAATAAATTGTTAAAATATTTATAGAAGAAAAGGAAAATAAGAGAGAGGAAGAGCAAGGACTTTATATTTTTGTTCCATCATATTCGATACATCTTAGAGGTTATATATACTATTGTACAGACTTTATGCAAGAAAAATAATACAGACTGATACAGAATCATGCTAACAAAGAAAAATATTACAGACTAATATAGGTTGTTATGTGATTCTTAAAATCACTCTAACAAGATCGTGCTAACAAAGAAAAATAATACATGTTACTACAGGATCACGCTAACAAAAAAAAACATTACGGGGCGATACAAGTCATTACATGATCCCTAAAATCATGCTAACAGCCACCCTCAAACTCAAGGTGGTACTGCAAGTGCCAACTTGAGTTTAGAAACCAGATCATAGAAGTATCTAGAAGCTAACGTGGCAGATCATGAGCTAAATTAGCAGTTTAGAAGTTGACGTGATAGACTAGGAGCTGATATAGTGGCTCAGAAGCTGACATGGTGGTAGATTAGGAGCTGATGTGGCAGCTCGGAGGATGAAGCGACAAATCAGAAGCTAACATGGCAAATCAGGAGCTAACAATAACAACTCAGAAGCCGATATGACAGACTAATGTATAAAGTTGATATTTCAACACAAAATCCGACATGGCAGATCCAGAGCTAACATAACAGCTCAAAAGTTGATGTGACAGATCAAAAGCTGACTTGGCAGCTCAAAAACCGAAATGGCATATTGATGTGCCAAGCTAATGTGATATCACAGAATCTAACATGGCAGAACAAGAGCTGATTAAACTATTTAAAAACTGATATGGCAAATCAGGGAGCTGACACAGCAGACTAATGTGTTTGGCAATGCTAATGTAGCTAAATGACGCGTCCGCTAATGTGGCTGATGTGGCTAACTGGTGTCTACCGATGTGTCTGACTGCTATGTCTGCTAACGTGGCTAGTTGTCGTATCTGATGACATCATAAATTGATGTGGCTGATAGACATATTTGATGATGTGGATTGTTATCTGCTTAATAGCTAACATGGCCCTCACATTGCCGTGACATGGCAAAATGGCTAATGTGGCAAGCTTTGTGGCCGGACAGATGATGACATCGTAGACTATCATGACTGGTCAACGATGATGTAGCTGAATGACTCGTCTTATCTATGCTACTGTGGCAAAATGACATGTTGGTTATTGTGGCTGCTTTAGATGATGTGGCAGGAAGAAGATACACAAAAGGTGGCATTGGAGTGAGGGTTGGCACTTCGAGAGAAGGCAGCCGAAGGTCAACAATCCTTGTAGACGAAAGCACCATAGAAGAGGAGGAAGATGCCTCAAACTAGGTTGTGAAGGAGCCTGAGGCAGCTAGTGAAACCGAAGATGGAGAGAGGCCAAGCGACAGTGAGGAGAGACGATGAAAGATCTAAAACTGAGGGAAAGGATGGTGGAGAGGAGCTACGGATCCATCAAAAAATAAAGAATCTTTGGATGTTAATCTACCAAGAAACAGGATCTGCAGATCTACTTGGAAACATGGGATCTTCGAGTGTTGATTCACTAAGAAACAGAGGACCTGCAGGAAAACAGTGGATCTACAAATCCATCGAAAAATAGAGGATCTTTAGGTGTTGATTTACCAAAATATAGAGATCGATAGATTGACAACGGAGGTCTTTAAGTCTTCTAAACACGTCAACAACAATCACAATAAAGGTGGAATTGATGGCGTCGGCAGATTAGGTCATCGATGGCTCCCATATCAAGTTAAAATATTTACAGAAAAAGTGGAAAACAAAAGAGAGAATTTTATATTTTTGTTCCATCACATTCGATATAGATCTCAAAGATTATATATACTAGTGCATAGACTCTATTCAAGAAAAATAATACATGCTGGTACAGGATCACGCTAACAAAGAAAAATATTAAGAGCTAATACAAGTTGTTATGTGATCCCTCAAATCACTCTAACCAGATCATGCCAACAAAGAAAAATAACATAAGCTGAAAAAGGATCATGCTAATAAAGAAAAATATTACGCGCTAATACAGGTTGTTACATGATTCCTAAAATCACACTAACAAAATAACACATTGATACAACATCACGCTAAGAAAAAAAAATATTACAGATTGATATAGGTTATTACATGATCCCTAAAATCGCGCTAATATAAATAAAGAAACCAAACTGCCAAGTGTCTTTTGTGCAGGAGGTCTGTTGCTTGAATGTGCTAGTAACACATTATTATAATCAATAGATAAATTTTCAAACTTGCAAGAATCTATTTCTCAAATTTGCTTAGAGTGTAAATTCTCTTATGCTAGGAAAAGTATGAAAAACTATTATTTTTTCAATCAAAAGGAAATCAATGGTCACAGAAGCTTGTTTCCCGTGAAAATTGATATTTGGCTAATGTCGTATTGTTTTATGAAATTAATATGACTTTTCTTACATGAGAAATAAAGTTTATAACAGGATAAAATAGTTCTTCAGCGCATGTTTCTGACTTTAGGAGGAACATCTTGGTAACTATGTTTAGATCATAACAAGTAAAATAAATTAAGATACCATGATAGTTTAAAATAAACTACATACCTTTGAATGAAACTATTTCCATACTCTGCTAAAATAAAAAACACATCATAACTAAGGTAACATTTGGTAGACATGAGAAACATCCAATAATATCACAGAGCAAAAAATGTGAGAAATCGAGAGTCATTTGTAGGCAGTCCTAAAGATAGCATTAGCCACTAAAAGGTGTAATCACAATGTCCTTTTTTCTATTATCTTGCTATGTAAAAAAGCATTTAGAGGGTCAGGAATCTAATTTTCCATTAAAACCATTTAGATAAAAGAATGCTGATTGGAGCAAGACTATGAATCTTATGCATGTAAAGAGAAACATCACCAATGGCCTCCGATGCAGTTTTCGGGAAGTCTGTCAGCACACCATCAACAGAGAAGATCCCATTGTCAACGAAAGAAAGATATTCAGCTAATGGATCATAACTGTAATTATAGCTAATTATTGCATCATTTGCAAAGCCCGATGCAAATACTTCCAGTCCTTCTTTATGGGCATCCAGGACAAAAGAGGTGTGAGGCTGTAGATAGAAATCAGATGTTACAGGGTAAATATATTGCTTGGGAACGAGAATTCCGGAGGCAAATGTCTTGATAAAGGTGAGATTTTTTAGTAGTGAACCATATGTCTGGTTTGTAGAAGGTTCAATGGCAGCTTCATCAATAAAACGGAAAATGAACTTTGTTTTGGTTCCTTTGAATGTTCGTGCTACGCTGCTAAGAAAAACCACTTCTGCCGACGAGACATAGTTCAGAATAACACGTTTTGCTAGAGAAAGAACATAGCTTCTCATACTCAAATTATGCTGCGTGTAGAACATATCATGCTGCAAAATAAGAGGCAACAAATATATTTTTAATTAGCAAGAAACTTTAAGCGATCACATTAAGAAAGAGGGCTACAGAACATAATGCAAACAACATTACCCACAGGATACCTGTATATTCAACCAAAGGGCTGGTGGCTTAGCTTGTTTCTGGACATCTTCAACAGTAAGGATAAACGAGCTAGCATCGAATTTATCAGTTCGAGAAAGAACTTCTTGTGTTACTGCTTAGGTTGTAAAAACTGTCAGAATATTAGCCAAACAAGTTCAAACATGCAGACAAAAATTCTGGTAACTTCCAAAAGATTTAGCTGCTCAGTTTGCTGGACTTTAAAGCAAGACAAATCTAACACAGGTAATAGCTAATAAATTCACATTTCCAAATTTCTCTTATATACCAAATAGGAAGTTCATATGAAGTGTAGCACTAAGATACACAGAAAGGATGAGATAAATCAAATTTACAAAATTTGCAGTTTCAAACTTCTTCACATGAGTCTATGCACATAATTCGCTTTGATGCACAAACCTACACCCACCAACCCAATGCAGGATCCAAGACAGCCCAGTACAAGTAGGCTTGTGTCTTGCTATAATTAAAGGCTATGCATCTGCTCTGCACGACAACTGCCTATATATGTGCCCATCCCCAAAGGACATACTGTCATATTGCAACAGAAAAGAGGACAAGCCATGCTGGCAACTTACAGGCATGATGCAGCAGTGCAAACCATTGTACAGAAGCTGCCAGTTCATGGTTTATGAGGATTCATGCAGGCCCACAAAGGACTGGATAAATCAGATACAAACAGTACTTACCATTAGGGAATACCTTATAGCCTAAGGTGTTTAAGGGAAAAAGAATATCATATGATAAATACCTTACTTCAGCCTAAAATGCCTTAACATGGGTTTGAACATTTCAACACCAAGCTATTTTTCTAGTGCAGCACAATTGGCTTTGGCAATGTTACATACCATTAAGTTATTTCCAACTAATTAACTTATTGATTTGCATGAGTTAGCATCGAGAGTAAGGCATTGTGCATTGACAGAAAGCACTGTCAAACCACCATGTCTAGGGTAAACTGATGGACGTGTGCATCTATAACTCTGAGAAGTTGTTCCTGCAAATAGATAGATATGTTGGCATTCTGAATCAGGGAAAAAAGCTACCAAGTGATTTTTTTTCCCTTTTATTTTTGATTCTGTGGGCAGCGGGTAGCATCCATAATAATACATGAGCTTTCCCATCCTTTTTCAATTTTTAAATGGTATAGGAGCAAACGAATAGCTTTTCAGCAGTTTTAACTTACATAAAACTTGTGATAAGTCATTAATACTATAGTCCACGGAAAACCACCCTGATGTAGGAACTCCATTAACAAGGTAATTCTTTTTCCCCTGCGGATAAACCATCTGAATGTTTGTACCATTATTAATTGTAAGTTCTGGTAGACAGATGCCAACACCATCTTTTGTCAACCGCACATCACACCATGAGATTGTATCAGAAGAACCGACAAGATATGTAAGTTTGTAGGCAAGGTCACTAGAGTCAGGAAATATCCCCGAAAAACCACCTTTGGCTATTACTACCGGGGCATTTCCTGCATAATGGAAAAGTGGATACATTAGACTTCCATAAAACAAAAAAACAATTATAGTTCAACCACTAAAGAGATAACAAAATTCAATTTATTAAAAAATCAATGCAGGTAAGTGAAATTTCATCAAAGCCTGCAGAGTAAGGGCAAAGCCGGTATAAATAATGCCATCAGATTAGGAGAGCAGAACTTAAGTTATGGAACAGAAAAACCTGGTCGCTGATTGGATAGGAAAATTTTAGCTGCGCTACAACTCAAGGATGCATAAAAAATGCCATAACAGTTTTTCACTATTGTTTTCTTTCTAACAGTATATTTTAGCCGTTCTCAAAGCTATAAAAATACTAGTAAAATCATATTGGGCTAGCAAATTAATCCATTTAATCTTAATTTGCATTGTATATCTTAAGATAAGCATCTTATCAAATAAAACTCTGGAGGTGCACAATTACCAAAAATAGTTTTATTCAAATGTGATCATTGAATTACTAAAAGTTACGTTTAGTTATTAAACCATTAGTTTTCTCAAAAATTACTAAACCATTTAAAGCTTTTTTTCCTCGATTCCTCACCATGATCTTGCAAACAGCGGGCTTATCAAGGACATCTACATAACAGGTCATCCCTGTGATTTTTCATAATTGGAAAAAGATGGAACTTATAAACATTAATCTTTTGACCAGTCCTCAAATTTCTATATCATTACTTGGTGCTTCCGCGGGCAAAATAATTAGAAAAGAAAAATACAAAATAATAGGCGGAAGAAAAACATGCTATCTCTAAAATCCAAATGAGAAAAACTCTTCAAAACCAGCGGTTCTCACATATGTAGCCGAAACCTCCCATCAGCTTCAAGGAAATCAATCTCTCATAGACAATGCATGCCAACAACTTTCACTTTACACATGCCCACTCCACATCTTTGCTCGCAAACCCTACAGCTCATTTCTTCATTTCTTGCTCAATCTTTTCTGCGAAAACCCACATCACATACATATATAAACTCCATGATCTCTCGTAACCTATGAACATATAGTAATCTAAGCAGGTTAAAAGAAAAAAGTTTCGAAAAAATCTCTCTCTCTCTCTCTCTCGCTCGCTCGCTCGCTCCCTCTGGGTGTTTTGGTAGAAAAAACTTTTTTTTTCTGTGCGTCCACTTGTCCAAATCAAACTAAAAGTCCCACCAAAGAAACAAAAGAAGAAGAAAAAATAAAAGAAGAGAGAGGGGGAGGGGAGAGACGAGCACCAGTCAAGGTTTGCCAAGCGCTCTTGGGGGTCTGGGTGGTGACCAGACCTGGATGATCCAGTGCAAGCAGTAACACGAGGAAAGCAGCAAGGCAAGAGGAGGAGGAGGAGGAGGAGAGCTGCCCCACGAATCTCCTTCCCCACATTGTCTCAGCTCTTCAAGCGCCAAGATCCCACCTCTACCGAATCAGATGCCAAAAGAAGGATCTTTGAGCTCGGTTCGCAAGAAGAGAGGCAGGAAAGAAAGACGGATTTTTGAGGTGCGATCACTGAAACGAGGGGCAAAGAAAGATCTTTTGAGGCGAGCTTATAAGAATGCAAAAAAAAAACAGAGGGTGGGGTGGGGGAGCAGAGAGAGGGAGAGAGGGGAGAAGGTGGTAGGGTTGGGCTCCAGCGGAGATGCTGCGCTGAAACTGGCGTTTGCTTATTTATTATTACCGCCTTCTAGATTACTGGGTGATTTGTTTATTGGAGGAAATAATAAGAGGGAGTTGACGATAACCGGGGGACGAGGGATGTAATAAACAGCGGATTGGGGTCATAATCTCTCAACAAAAATCATATTGGGCGGCCATAAGGGAAAAGAATATTGTGCCCATCGAAACCCAAAATTCATAAGTTTTTTCTACTAATAGAGTAGCCAATTCTATAATTAAAAAAATAAAAAAAAATCTAGCATATATTATATGGTCAAGTAATACATATCAGATAAATTAGTTATTTAGCAAACCAGTATACATATTTAAGTAAATCGATACGCAATTTTTAGAATATGGTGTTCATCATTATATGATACACGGTCAAATAATGTACACTTAGCAAATTAGTCATCTATCAACTCAATACATAACCTTTAAGTAAATTAATATACAGTTTTCAGAATATCATATTCACTAATATATGCTATATGATCGGTGATACGTACTCGTCGACTTTCTGATATATACTGTAAATTTATTCGATATACATCTAGTATTTAGTACATATTACATGGCCAGATGATGCACATTAAATAATTAATCATCTCGCATTTATTTTTTTTTAAATTACGAGATTGATGAACTCTGTTAGTAGTAAAAATCTTATTTATTTAGATCCAGTCTGGACTAGTTCTTGCATTGCATTATTCCATATAATTTAATATTGTTCCTCTACTTGTTATTTTGATTTTTAATTTTTATATATTAAATATTTATTTTCTACTTAACTTACTTAAAAGAATTAGATATTTTTAGATTTTCTGCTATTTTATAATTTACTTGTTAGCCAACAATCCAACATCATTAATGAGAGCGGTCGATGGTATACATATCTGATTTCTAGGTGTTGGATTCATCAATGACAAGTATCTTTAATATGAGCCTTGGGTCCATTTTAAAAAAAAAATAAAAAGAAAGAAAAATAATAAAGATGTTAACATTAGATCAACTGCAAGCAAGAACTATGAAGTTTGTCAATCTAAGCTAATCATAGAAAGTTGGAACAGCTTTGGATGGTATTGATGACTCGATAAGTGATGATTGTAGATATGTTAAATAAATCTTGTACAAGGTTGAGCTTAAAATTTCTACATATGTATTTAGTTGCTAGATACTTATTAGCCATTTTGCATCGGCATGTACGATTGGACATTTGGAAAATCAGGGTATAGGATTCAGTTTCTTTCCTTTCTTTTTGGTAGCATATTGGTTTTAGATGGATTGATATGTATAACATTGTCTAATCAGCAATGCGTTTTGGTTTGCCTTCATTTGTCATGATTCTTTTTTCAGTTATATGTCTTAAAAATGCAAACTCGTTTTTTTGGTAGATAATTCATTATTGTTTCTAGCTCTTTAAAATGTGATAGAAACTGAAAAGAAAATGTTGAACATCATAGAATATAAGACATTGGTTTATTTTAAATGTCGTTGTTGAAATATAGGCAATAGAAAAATTCAATGACTTTCGCACACTCACATAAATATAAATATAGATAAACAAATTTGATCAAAGAATATATGTTTTTGATAGTGACAATTTACAATGCTAGTTACATCAGTATAGTATTGTATACATTTAAGTGTAGCTTTCTATAATTTTTGATCCTTGACTAAAATGAGGCATTAAAGAATTTAAAACAATAAGAGTGTTATTAGGGTTAGAACGGATGCCTACTCAATCAAACTACATTTTCAGTCGCTTAATGCAGGTTTCTTGACCCGTATCCCTCCCGATGCCGGACTTTACAATAACGCCAAGCACTTCCTATTTTTCACTTGGAGTAGGTGGGAAAGATGGGTGAAATGGACATGATGTTCATCAATTGACCGAGTAATGAAAACTCACCTAATCTTTCCTTTTCCTTCTCCTCCGCAAAGATCGAAAATTTTATTATATCCATCCCTACTTTAAAACGAAGATTAAATTGTCTATTTGTTCGGCTAGAAAAAGCTTGCAGGATAAATTTTACGTCAAAATCTTGAGAGAGAGAAAAGAAATGATTGATTTCATGACATTGTTCATTGCGTGTTGCTGAGCTCTTGAAGCACTTTAAATTCTTGTATTCATTTTAAAGTGATTATTGATGCAACCCGTGGCCTAAACGAGTGGCCATCCTGGACCACGATAGATTAGTTCGAGTTCCTTCGTTTCCTTTTAAAATGAAGCAGGAATGCAATTCGCCCTCTCAAAAAGCTTGGGCATATATTATATACATCCCACCTATGTAGGGTGACGTTTGGAGCTTCATTTGGAGTCTCTTGAGATGACCAAGAATGGAAGCCTCGGAACGTGCCATGCGGCGGAAGACTCGCCGGCGTCACATTAGAGTGGGCCCCAGTCCGGCGAAGGTTCCCACGTATCGGCAGCTCACTTCCCTCCCTTGTGGGTCCTTCTCCGTTGTCCCACGTCACCCTTTTTATGTATTTTTTTTTGTGGTTCACGTCGCTCTCCAACGCCGTTGGCGAGATGATCGTGGGCACACGCGGCTGAGTACATTGCCGGCGTCCGACAAGCGAAGCGACGTCATTCAAAGGTGGCGTGGAAGCGATAGATAAAAAGAAGGGTAAAAAAAAAGTAAAAAGCAGAGTGAAGAACTTTGGCAGGTCCTTGCAACAAAAAAATACTTTTCCAGACACGAAAAACAACCCAAAAAGAAGCCCAATCGCAACTTTATAGAGGATCAATCGCCCAATGAGGTGGGGTTCATTTCTGGGGTCGATTGGGGCCTGTGTTGCGTTGCTGTTGGATTCTATCAGCAAAGTTTTTTTTTTTTTTTGGTAAATTATTGGTAAAGGACTTAAAAGTGTAACGGGTCTCATGCATGTGACTTTCTTGTTTCCTCCATGACTCTGTTGGAAAGTTTCTAAAGAAGAAAAATATTATCTTAAATGATAAGGTGGTGGGCCCCTTCTCAAATAGTTCTAGCTGGGCTATGGGGTGCAGGCGGTTCAGGAAAAAAATCTGAACCTAGTTGTTTCCAATTCATAGCTAAGCTGCTAGAGCCGCGAATGGATCTCACCATTTTTTTTAAATTTTTTTGCATGTATAAATTATATAAATATTTTTATAAAATTACTATTTATATGTATATTCTTTTTAAACGGCCTAAAAATAAAAATAACTGAAATACCCTTATGAATAGGTATACAAAAGAAAGTTATAAGAGTATACATGCAAATAACAACTTTACGGAGGTATACATGCAATTTCTGATATTTAGAAAAGCATATATTCAAAAAATTCATTAAATTTAAAAGCAACATGATTCATTCTATTAGAGTTGATATTAATATGAAATAATGTAACGTGATAATATTAATATTTTTTTGCCTTCTTTATTTTATTAAGGACCACTGAATTATTTTTACTGAATTTTGATCATTTTTTATTAGATTTTTTAAAGTGTATACCCTCCTAAATATGTATAATTGCATGAATATCCTTACAAAGTTGGTATTTGCATGTATATCTTTATAAAGTTTTCTTTTTATGCATCTACATATAAAGGTGTTTCAATCATTTCAAATTTAAATCATTTATTTTTTAACGGTATGATATGGGTGTATATATATAAAAGAAAGAAAAAAAAGGATATGTGTAAAAAATAAGTATTTTATTAGGTATACATGTAAATAGCAAATTTTTGAAAATATTTATATAATTTTGTATATTTTAAAAGATATATATATCACCACCATCGCCATTGCCGCCACCATCATTCCTGTCACTAACATCGATATCTACCGCCACCTTCTCTCCTGTCACCACAATCGGTGTGTACCACCACCATCGCGTCAACATCTGGACAATTTTATCCTTGGGTTATATGCATCTACCAAGTATCTAATCCTTGGATGACTGCCAAGGATTAGAGACAAAATTGTTGTGACCCTTGACTATAGGATTTTTGTTGGTAACTAACCGTATAGGATGTTACAAAATACAACCACAGATGTGCGGCCCTTGATAGCAGTCATCGAAAGATTGACGACTATCAAATAGCACGCACCATGTTCATACATGATATGTGTTCGTGGACCGTCTTATTTGATATTTATTTTCTAATGGCAGCCATCAAAGACTGCATAGCGCGGCCCATAAACCATACAGGATCCGTACTCCACATAATAAATAAAAATTGTTCTTTCTTTTTATGGCAAGATTACTAATTAAATAGATTGTTTATACGGAAACCACTCCAAACGAAGACACACGACTTACGACCCCATTTGTGGGAGTTTTGGAGGGACAAAAAACACTTTCTCGTCCTTCAAAAATACTTTTAGATAAAATAGAGATATTTGATAAAATTTTTAGAAAGTTGTTTTAGCTTTTCAGAAGCTCCATTTTGGAGCTTCTCTGAAAAAGCACTTTTAGAAATTATCCGACATCTGTTTTTGAATCATAATATTTTTTTTCTTTTTGGACCAAAATATCCATAATAAAATAGAATAATTACACAAAATATATTATATGATATAATTATAATATTTTATTCCTTTATTATTGTATTATACTATAAATATTATATTATATTATATCATAATACATTAATATGTTATGTTAAATAATTTAATATTATGTTATATTATCCAACAATCATAGAAAGGATGGAAAATTAATTTATGCTAATAATTATAATATTTTATATCTTTATTATTGTATCATTCTATAAATATAATATTATATTACATTATATCATAATACATTGATATGTTATGTTAAATAATTTAATATTATATTAAATTATTATGCTATAGTATATGATATTATATTACTGTATTATAATAATATTATATTACAATACATTAATATTATACTATATCATATATTTACATATTAATACATATTATATTTTATTATGCACTGTTGTATAATACTATATAATGTTTTTTATGACGATTTTGTCATACTAATATAATTTTCTATTTTGTTTATCAAACACATGTTAAAGCTACACAACATTTTAAAAATATAATTACCAAATAACAAATAACTTTTTATAAAAGTTCAATTTCTAAAAGTTCTACTTTTAAAAGCTCTACTGCCAACAGCTCTCCCAAACGACACCTCCGTTAGGGCTCGTTTGGTTTGCAGAAAAAAAAGAGGGAAAAATGTGGTCAACGAAAAAGTAATGAGATGCCTTTTGTTTGGTTTGAGTTTTCAAAGGAAAAAAGAAGAAAAAATTGTATTTTCATAGGAATATGATTTTCTCGTTTCATGGAAAAGTCTTTTCCATGAGAAATATGGAAAAGTTACTTTTCCCTGAGACGTAAATCACTCCATTTTTATTTTTTTTTCAAAAAAGCCCTTCAGCATTAAAGAGGCATTAAAGAACTAATTTTTATTAAGGATATAATAGAAATTACACATAACCTTTCCAGAAAAATGGATGGTCGACTAAACATAAGCACTCCGGAAATATATTACTTTTCTATTGTCAACCAAATATGCCAAAAGTACTTTTTCAGGCATACTCTTTCAAAAAAATTTGCTTTTCAGAAATCATATTCCTAAAAAAAAATGCTTTCCGCAAACCAAACAAGCCTTAGTTTATTTTGATCCACCACTGAGTGCAATCATTTCACCCGTCATAACTACTGCAATAAATTTACAAAGGTGATGGATGGATCACACGAGAAAATGGTGAGGGGTGCTGTGGAGGCGGCCCGACAGGAAGAAAGAGGTCCCCACGGTGTTGCCAAGAAAAGCCCACGTTCTTGACATGAGAGCTCTTACATTCAATACTTGCAAACGAAAAAGAAAAATAAATCCATAATTGATTATAAAACTTGCAAGTTATACCTCATAAAAAAAAATTCATGGAATTAACCATCTTATTTCTTTTAGAGAGAGACTCTTGCTTAATCTTTTAGAGAGAGACTCTCTTTAAGCAAGAGTGCTTAAATTTCAGTGTTTTAGATGTTTTTTCTTTGCCACTGGAATGGAGTCGTAACTTACAATCAAGATACATTTGGTTGCTTCCAATTCAGAATGCTTTTGACGTTTTATCTTTACTAGAATTCCAAGTAATTGTAGATGCTAAAGAATTTGTGGCATTTATTTCAACTGGTCAAAAAGAAAATAGTTTTGTTTAATAAAAAAAAAGAATCAAATATTGAAGTGTGGAAATAATATCCATTACCTTGGGCTTCCTGAACTCTTCATGTATCATACCACACTGTGCATGCCACGGACATGATATTATATGAGATTTTAAGTTTTCTTTTATTCTGTCAGGAAGGTGGGAAACGTAGATATAACGAAGTTACATGCTATCAAAGAAAAAGCGATGTATGCTTTACAAAACAGCCAGATGACAGATTTATACTTGGCTGTAATGGGAATATTTCTGAGTCGTCCACGTTACACACAGATATACACAGTGGTTGTGCATCAATCAGTTGCAACAAAAGTTGACATCAAGAGGGCAAAGACACTCAAGTCGCTATCCGGGATCAACTTTGCTTCAAATCTTTTCCTTTACAGAGTTTGTGAAAGTACGGGAACCTGAAGACTGACATTGATAGAATCCCTGAACAATACACCAACTATCATCATTTTCAACACCACTGACCTAAAAGTAATTACAGATTGCCCCCAGTATAGTCTACTGTTTCTAACATAAAACATACAAGCAATCAAGCACAGAACAAAACGGTTTTTTCTTCATCAAGTTTTCTATACTGTACTGTTAGAGGAACTTGACGCTACCGAAGCTGCACATCTGCAAGCAAAGGAGAAAAGGCAGCCAATGATTTCTTCTGGTCTTGGTCATTTTAACAGAAAAATGATCAGTTTGGGTAAAAAAGAATAAATCATAGGCTATAGAATCCATTTCACAATGAATATACAGATCGTGCCAATCATCGCCCTCATGTAGCAACGGCAAAAGAAGCTTGAGAATTAAATTACAAAAATAGTCATCTGTTCTATTCTTACAAACTAACCGACTTAAAGCGATTTTCTGAAAGTTAAATCGCCTGAATCTAGTCGACGGTCCTGCAGAGTATTGCATATGGAAACATCTTAAACTGGCACAAGCAAGCCATATGACCAAAAAACTGATATTGTCTGAGGGAAGACACAAGAGTTGCACTACAGAAGTCAATTGCATAACCACATTTACCAACTTCAATAAATCAAGAGCGTATTGTGAACTGGTACAAAACAAACCAGATGGATTATTGTCGGTATAATTTGAAAAAGAAAAAGGAGCAAATTAAGAAGTTCTAACAGAAGCTTCTATTCCATAAATTCCATGAGGTCATTACCTCTGTCTTCTCTTTCGAGATCTCATTTAAAATATTACTTGTCATGTTATTGTTTATCTCTTTAGCAATTGATGCGAACCTTGTTATTGCTATAACATTTTATCAAAATGTGATATCGAAATGTGTGGATCAATAAAAAGGAACATTCTCATATTATTCCAAGCATATTTAATTAATTAGAAAAAACAGGTTTTGAATTCTGAACTAAACCTGTAGCGAGTAAACCATCAAATCAGATACCTCTCGGATCCACAACCATAACAATCTAACCTTTTCCCAACTACTTGGGGTCAACTTTATAAATTCTCATTCACCAGGTAATATTATTTAGAAAAATCTCTGATGTTATTCCAAGTTCTTCATATATGTCCTCAATTTCCATCCATGTTACTTTAAATACTCCCCTCCATTTCTTACAACATTCAATACAAACTAAAGTATCTCTTCTTAGTATAGCCTCCTCAGATTGCTGTACATAGCCATACAACCTCAATTGATTTCCCATCACTTTATTCTTTTCATATAACTCCTACAGCCCCTCTAATATATTCAGTTTTTATTATTCTTTCTATTTTTACCACATCCATCTTAGCATTTCTCATTTCTACTGTAGTCGACTTGTTTTCATGTACTCTCTTTATTCAGAACCAAAACAGGTATCTCTAGATAAACACAATAAATTTAGGATCAGCTACATGGTTCTGCGCATGACTTGAACTACGATCCTGCCTAACTGGATTAAAAGACAGCCTACCAGGTCAGCCATCAGTTCACAAACAGGAGTTCTTTAAGTTGGAAAATGAATGCATAATTTGTATTATCCTGGTCTTCAACATTTTTGACACCTTATCCTGCAACAAGGTAACACCAGTTTCTGTTAAGCACATAGAGGAATTCAATTTTCACCTGCATTTAAACAATATTAAACAATCTATCTATTCTCATGCAAATTGCACACTGAATTTTGATGTATGCTTTCTAGTCTCAACCCAAACATCCTACTGCATTTTCCAACTGAAATGGAAAATGACTACCAAAATTGAATTGTACATCCAGAATTGACCTAAAAAGACATCATCTCAGGCGGATACTCGACAAAGTATCTGTGTATGTACATATGTACATATGCATATCCATAATGACATCTCAAGATATCAGGTAGCCAAATTAAAGAATGTAGACACTGAATTTGTGCCAGAACAAGTGTCCTAGTCGATCATATGCAGAAGATAATGACTCGTGCATATCATGGCATCCCATATATATATATATATATATATATATTAAAAAAAACACTCCTTCAGCAATGAAGCAGAATCACAGAATTATCTGTGTTAACTTTTCACATGGTACACATATCATCTCACTGTCATAACCTTCATCATAAAATCAGCCTGAGGCTCCAAGCCTTTTCCTACATGTCAAGAATGATCCATGGAAAGCTTAAACCACATTACCCAGTCATGTTCCCGGTAATCCGGGGTCCTGCGAAGGACCACTGATCCATGGAAAGCTTGAGCAGTTAAATAAATTATAACAGTAAACTGTCCTAGAAGCATAACAGCCCTCCAACTGATTAATCCAAAAGACAAAAATAGATAGCAATTGCATAACACATCAAAGATTATCCCAAATGCAGCACAAGGAACATGATGATGTATCTAGAGAAAGAAGTGCCATATTAAGATGCAATAGAAAAATAATGCATGGAGGCACAGATGGCCTAACCAGTTAATCTCACCTGTGTCATGACCGTTTGACTACATGGCTGGCCAACATCTCAGATAATCCAGATGTCGGAAGGCTTTCACATCCAAAAAGTTCTTGAAGCTTAGGGTCACACACTATCAATGTGTTCTCTGAGTCCTACAAGAAGTTAAAGCAAACACACTCCAAGTTAAGATAGAAACCAACTCCAAGAGGGGCAGGATTGAAATTACTCTGAATAATAATAATATAAATAAGGAAACAGAAACTCGGATTAGAAAAATCTTGATGACTCGTTATAGCCAGAATTTATAGAATAATATCTGGAGATATCTTGCAGAATTTGATATATGTGCATTTCTGTATGTGAACATTTGCATTTGCAGATAGTGTCTAAAAAAACATACATCATTAGAAATATATATCAGCCCTGTGCCACCCAGACTTAGCTTACCGGGCACCCCACTCCATATGGGAGAGGTCCCAGGTTTAAAATAACACATTTTGCATGAATACGTGATAGCTCTTGCAAGTACTATAAATGCGAGATCATGATATAAGATCAGCAGTTGTAAATTGATGCCTGATTACCATCTCCACCCCCCTCCCCTAATTGCATATCAAAGATGGACAAAAATAGGATGTGATTCAAGTTGCAGAACTGCAATTTTACCGTTCATGAAACCAATAAGAGCAATAGGAAAAGAAATTGAAACACGTGATCATTGCATTGCCATCAACTGGTACCAATAAAACAGATGAATTTATAGATGAATGTGTTGAGCACGAAGCTTTCGTCCAACTTTGTAAGCACAATGGAAGTAGATTCCCATCTATAAATAGTAGTTGTCTTTGTCAAGAAGGTGTCTGTAGCAGAAGGAGGAAGATAACCAGTGGAAGGTGCAATGTTCTAGACATTCCAAGTCACAGTGTTAACATGAAGATTACGTCAAAAAAAGTAAAATATCAAGTCTAAACTACTTTCAGATACAAGGCAACAGCCTACATAAAGTAATGTAGATATTTTCACTTTAGACAAGAAGGTATCAGATCTTTTCCTTTTTAACCTCTGCAGAGCAGAGCATGTGTACCAAAACAGCAAGCCATGTGCCATACTGGACAGTGGCCAGCACCCACCACAGGCATCAGTACTTGAAACCTTGTTAACAAAACTATATAAAAATCGTGAGGCACTGAAGCACATGCAGAAGTAAAAGCTAAGGACTCCATAATATCGCCCATCAAACTTGCAGTAGGGAGTGCACTTGCAACAAGGAGAACCAACCAAAAGATATACATACATTTGCTTACAGGGAGGAAAGAACAGAAGGAACATCGGTACAAATTGAACACAGGGAAGGGATGGAGTCCAGAAAATGATAAGAGATGCTTAAAAATGCACAACCCCAATGAAGATGATCGAACATATTCCATGATACACAGCGATGGCAAAGTAGGTCTGCTCCAAGAATGTCTAAAGGGAAGTTTTCAATAGTGTAATTTGTAGCCTTAAAGAGTACAGACTGAATATGCCAAAGAACATGACATGGTAAATGCTGAAGGCATGATCGAGTCTTTAAAGGACTAGATAAAAATATCAAAGAAATGGTCCAGCCTCTATAAGAATCCTCAAACAACAGCAGATATATTTAAGAAACACATGAAATGGTGACATTGGCATTACAGAACAGAGGACCACAGCTTGCAAGTAGGCTGGTGGCAAAATAGAGGGCATTAAGCTGGATGACAACAAAATTACATAATCCCAATCTTGATGTAAATCCAAAACGAGTGGATTTCTTATTAGACTGGAACATCAAATGAGTGAATCATACATCCAAAAAAAGTTTGATCAAATACATGGAATCTACCCAGCACAAAAGAAGAAGGAAAAAGAACACATTAGAAATTTTATCCAATTCTAGAAATATTTGTTTAAAATTAAGAAATGATTTACAGCTGTCCTTAGTTTCAAAAAGCTATGAGTGCCAAATCAGTTCTTAGTAAAAAATTAGAAACTGAGGGCTTTTTTTAAGGGATCACTTTTATTTATTATTTTCTACTTTAAAAATAAGAACACAAAAACTTGAGGCGAAAAACATGTTTGGTGTTATTGTTTGATTTTTTAGTTTATCAAAAGTCATTTACATTATTCCTAGAAAAATGAAAATAAGAAATTTCTTACTTTCAATATTTTCAACAAAAAGAACCAATATTTTTCACTACCACCATCGCAACCATCACCGCTATCACCATCGCCTCTACCACCATTCGTCGCCATCACAACCACACCTCTGCCACATCGCTAACGCTGCCTCCACTATGCCATAGTCGCCACCTCCACCACCTCTGCTACCATCACCGCTGCTACTTTGCCACACTCCCCCCCCCCAACCCACAAACCATAAAACTACTGCCACCACTACCACTATCATCATTGTCACCACCACGGCCATATTTATGCTTTCTCTTTAAAAAATAACTATACTAAACATGCTTATGTTTTTAAAAAGTTGAAAAAACAGAAGCAGAAGTTCCATTTTCCTATTCCTGAAAACAGAAAAAATCAATGATGCCAAACAGTACCTAAATTTAGTTACACTAATCATTGATGTGGGGCCCACCTCTTAACCAAAGAAGAAAAAAACAAAAAAAATAAATTAAAACTCACCAGCTACCAAAAGTGGTCCTGATTGTAACAAATTTTCTTGGTCTTAAAAAATGACTTAAATTCTATGCAATCAGAATACCCAATGAGAAAAAAAGGGAGGGGGAGGGGAGGGCAAGTAAGAGGCTGGTCAAAAGTTCCAGCATATTTATCTGAGGAAACAAATCTTCCCTATAAAATATTTTTGCAAACTCTCTTGTTCCTTCTCTTTCATTTTTATGATGGTGGACTCACTGTCTCATATTGAGGCTAACTAAAATCACACAAGTGCAAGCAGAAGTTTTCATATGAAAATTTATGGAGAACACAAAATAGGAAAGGTCATGAATCAAAAAACAAACATTTTTATAAGGGAGATAAGTCTGATTACAACTATTTACTAATATGGAGCTGCACTGAAAAAGGAAAGAAGGCAAAGACCTTCTAAAGTAGTTAAAGTAAAGTAGGTCCCTACTTTGGAACAAAGCCTGCTAACCACAGTTTGAAAAAAATAATTGCAAACCCTTGTGTGTCACCATTCTTTGGAGAAGAACATATGTGGTGCAACCTATAATCGATTACTACAGATGTAAATTGATTTCATAATAATTAATTATGGTGCGATTGATTAGACACTTCAGCAAATACTCATCATCCCAAAAGAACATCATAGAGGTATGTGAACGCAAAACAGAACATAATGAATATTTTATTAATGAAGCCTAATCAATGAAATATAACTAGTGCAGCAAACTGAAAATAACCACAACAGAATAATAAAAAAAATACTGCCAGTAAACTCGGGTTCCAAGGATGTGATAGATGGCAACGATGGTAATGATGATGGGTGGAGTTAATGATTGATGGACGAAGAAACGAGGGATAGGCAAAACATGGTGATAGAACTAGTCGGATAATTACCTCTGCGAGTTTGGTCCCTCCAATTCAATGAAAATCTTCAGGCCGCGCTCCACCAAGGTATCAAGATAAAAGATGATGGGGCCAAGAAAGTGGCTCCAAGAACAAATAGGTAAGAAGCAGGATGAAAGTGGAAGAAAAAGGGTCTCTCAAAGCTTCGCCCATAGTGGCACTCACCTTTCTAGAATTTTTTGCTTCTTCTTTTTTAGTTGTTGTCCTCTCTTTTTATAGGCCGAGTTACTGTTCCCTAAACAATAACCAGGTCGGGTTACTGTTCATGTAAACAGTATTTTTTTTGTGCGGTTTCTACATATTTCTGCATATTTATGCTGTATATTTTTTTTTCTTTTCTAACATCCTCCCCCCTGCTTCCATACATTCAACATGCACAATTCTACTTCCAAGACTATCATCCATCCTCCTTTGTTCCTAGAAATGAGTGATGGTCGTGGGCATTGAAAAAAGGCCAAGGCTCAAGCAATTAAATGTGCTAGTTTGGGGTTGGGTTAGGCTTCCTATCACACTTAGACGAACCTTTTTTGCTTGGCAGTTCTAGTACATATCTCGACTGAAAATTCCAGCCTAAATATGGATTTGGATGGAAAACACAGAAACAACAAAAAACATAAACTACGTCCAAGATGAAGCCCTGAGACTACATCAATATGATATCGGTTATTTAAAATGATATCCAAAAAATGCATAGCCATTGCATATAATTGATACCTCCAGCTGGTTAGACTTTATGTAGTCCCATACACGCCTAAAAGCTTCAATTTCAGGCATTTCTTTTTCTTCAGAACCAAAAAATTTAAACAATGCATCAGAAATAACCACAGGATATTGACCAGCATCAGGTTCAGTTGCGGCAACCACATCTTCAGTCTTTAATTTTTTAGAGTCTGGTTCTGCAGCCTCTGCAAGAATAAGAAGTAGATCCAATTTCAACCCTGCTACCATGCCTTTAAATATAGTGTACATTTAAAACTGATAACATACTCGTGGTTTCAAGTGGAATGATGTGCTTAGCCAGCAGCTTGTTCATCTTAAACATGTCGGTACAGTCTGTCTCAAACACTAGACGAAGTTCGTCATTGCAGATGATCTTCCTCCTGTTATTAGGATCTTGCAGATTGTTTTTCCTGATATATGCCCATAGCTGCCTCACAATCTGAGTGAAATAAGCATGATCAGTATTTCCAAATATACAAAAACAATAAGTTCCTATGGATAGCAACTAGGAGATAAAGAAGCACTTAATGCCGCAAGGCAAAAATGGTTGAAAATGGAACCTCAGTTCTTGGCATGGTTGCCTCACCAACAATGGCCTGAAGTTCAGGTGAAACACCACACAGTTTATTTAGACCCCCTGGGCCCCCCCTTCTTTTAACTCCAGTAGAAGCGCTGCAATAAATCAACTAAGTGCCAAAAATCAGCTCAAATACAATAAAATAAAGAAGACATCAAAATGTGTAGAAAGCATGGAGTCCAATGCAAGTCGGTAAAATGTGTCAAGTCAATATGACTTATCCCCTGCATTTGCAGAATATCAAAATGTAAAGCTGATTTGCAAAAGATCAAAATGTAAAATTGATACCAAGGAAATAGAGATTCAGGTCTTCCCTTAATTCATTTGCTGTAGAAAATCATATGCGACCTACATTCTAAGATTTGATTCTAATTTGAAATTACTATATGGAATATAACACTCGAATTTCTTCTAAGCAATGAAGGTATATTCAAAACCTTCTATCTTGCTTTGTACGTAAGAATAGACGTAACTATAAATTCAGGGTGGATAACATATGAACCAGTTCCTTTTCTTAGAGATTCCAGGTTATCTTTCCTCATTCTCGACTACTTTCTCTCACTCTATGGAGGGGTTTTACCATAGAAATTAATGGAGGTTCACTCACCAAACTGAGGGCAAGAAATGGTAGATATTAGATACTATGGATTGAAGGCATCAATGAGACACTGATGCCAATAGACCCCTTGGTATAATACCATATCAATGCAAGTATAGTATCTCAATTCTACTGTAGTTGCCCCAGTAGGTGTACTGTGTATCAGTATGGCAGCGTACCATAGCGGTAAGATACCACTACATGTATTGATATTGCCATACTGATACTTTAAACACTGCCATATAGTTATTTTTCACATGACTAAACAAATGCATGTATATGAACAAGAGAAAAAGATCCAGCCACAGTCATATGGATGGTTTATTATTTTCAAGCACAATTACCATCAAAAAAACACCCAGTTTAACTGCCATGATTTAGATTGCAGAAATCAGCAGCATATCATTAGCCAAATGGTATGAGACAGTAACAATGGATGTCAGTCTTCTCTTCATGATCCTAGTCACTAATTTTATTTAACCATCCATAAGTTAAAAGAAAAGGAAGTAATAAAAATAAAATCCTGATAATGGTTAACCCGAGCAAGTATGACATTACTAATTTATTAATCATCATTTCTTGCAACTTAATAGAGAATGTGTGTCATATAAGAGACTCAGTCAAAAATCGTGGTGTAAAGATAAATTAGAAGGGGACTGAATTCTGATACACAAGTAATGTGTTTTGAGTTACTTATGGTCTATGGACTGTCCAACACTTCTGAGTTGCATTTGTAGTCCACAAGTAGCTTATATTTTTTAATCCACTAAAGGTAGAATTCTTTCTCAAAATAAAACTCTACATTAAATACAATTTCTATGTGATTAGGATACCTTAGGTGAGTTTTAAGTAATTGAAGGATTATGTTAGTTTAAGCAAACTCAAAGCATGTGAGCTCTTAATTTATATCCTAGTAATTTCGATGTTGATTTTACGTCCTGATTTGGGTAACCCATCCTGTAATATAGGTTGGCATTAAGCAAATTTTGTGTCTTTTTTATATGAGCTTCCCTTGAAATCCAACAAAAAATTTAGCAACTTTTGGTTATCTTTTGCTTTTGCAATAGAAAGAACTTGACTTTGATAAAGAGCTAGTGAATATTTTCTTATCTACTTGTGATCAGCATATGCAGAAAACAACAAGATTTTTGTTTTTTCCTCCCCTTCTTCCTTGAAAAATACAATTAATGAGATGCCAGTTTTATCCCCAATAGTGACAACATTGTAGCATTTCCTCTATAAGTCACTAAGAAATTAATTTATACAAGTACACAAAGTAAATCCTCAAGCAATTTACCTACATTGAAACATTATGGGTATCATAAGCAAACCAATAGCACCCAAGCACATGTATGTATGCCTAAAAAATTAAATATTAAAAATTATGATTGAAATACAAGAATTTGATTTGCTAAATAAAAAATTTCTTTGTTCTAATATATCTTCATTAAATAGTCGACGGATATTTGTTTTCTAAACATATCACCCCCTTCACATTTAAAGGAAAGGATGCAAGACAGAGCAAAGATTTGGAAATTAAAATATGGGCTCCGATCACAGGTCATCTTGAAAAGATGAAGATAGTGGCTCTTGTTCAGTTAATTTCCTTAACAGACAGTATTTTTTTTTTAAAAAAAAAGGTGCAGTCATGGAAAAGGAAAGGGGATAAAAATCTGATTTTCTTTCTCATATATGGATAGCAATGATTAATTCATTGGTAGCAAGATAGTAACTGAAACCAACTGAGGTGCGTCAATGAGTGTGTGCAAGTGTTTGCGTGTTTGAGAGAGAGAGAGAGAGAGAGAGAGATATTTAATTAGGTTTCTTACTTGAGCTTCTGGAATTACAAATGAGATTTGTTAGTTGCACAATTAATAAGTAAAAGATATTTTCACCACAAAGTTAATAGATGGAATCTATAAGAATTTTTTTTTAAAACTTAAAACATTCTCCTTAAATGAGATAGATAAGCATAGCCTAGGACAAACACGAACACCTACCTTGAAATATTTTGAATAGGAGGCCATGATCAGCTCATATATTGGAAAAGGGAGCGGGGGGAGAGATAGAGAGAGGGGAGGGGCGACTTGGGGAGAGATAGAGACTAAGAGAGAGAGGGAGTAGAGACCCAAATGTTGGTCGCTTCCTACAAAACAATGTATCATATTATAAAGAGTTGGGATCATGGCTCTATCTATGGCCTACCAAAATTGTCATTGCTTTTCTCTAAGTATAACTTTAATGGCGTACTAGAGCAACTAGAAAAACAATGCCCCATTCTTTAATCTTGTCTCTTTCCAAATTACATACTACCAAACCATTCAAATAGCTAATAAGCTCCAAAACTTTTTGTTTCTAAATGTGCAATTGCACATGCTTGTATAATAGTCATTTTATAAAAGGAAATGTAATGACCATGACCTCACCCAAAAAAGAGCCGAACAGAATTGTTTGGGTTTTTTGACTTGTATAAGTACCCAAGATCTACCTAGTGTATAACCAATATGAGACTAAACATACACTTACATCGGTCCTCACACAGACACTTAAGCTTGGTGTCCTCATGAGGCTAGTGTCTCCTAATCACACATGGGTCATAAATTGAGTCTGAACTAATACCATTTGTAACGTCCAGGACCTCACTCAAAAAGACTAGTTAGAAGGTATTCTTTGGATTTCATGTCCCCATAGAAGTATCCACAATCTACCAAGCACACAACCAATGCCAGACTAAACACACTCGCACATGTCCTCATAGAAAACTTAAAATTGGAACTCATGAATGCAATTGGGCAGATTAATTAGGATATTCTTATCAACCTTGAAAACAAATAACCACCAACAAGACAACTATGGCAAGGCTAACCATCAAGGTCCTAAGTGCAATGCAGCCATGACCTAAACATGCTTCCTAGGCCCTGTAACTAACTAACAGCATCTTGATTACTGAAACTTTAAGTACTAACGTGCTCAATCCATCTCCAAAAGTAAATATAGCCAATAGATTCAGCATATATGGATGATCAGTCCAAAATTTGATAAGCAATTTGTTAACATGAAACCTAAATTTTGCAATTCTTTATAGAATTATAAGCATTGGACAATATAGCCTAAAGAATTTCAAGAGAAAGAAAGTTTCCTTTTAGGCATACAAGAGTTTTTGGGGATTTTTAGTCATGCAAGAGGCCAGGATGTTTTTCAAAAGACATTTTATAGAGAAGGTTAAAACGGGTCTATGGACATATTAGATCAAGCCCCTCCAGAATGGTGGATTCAAAATATTTGAGCTTGAATCTGCAACATATGAGCTTAAATCTTCTAGGCATTTAGATGAGGCATATGTCGTTGTGATCTTATTTTTGTACTTTGTAATTTATAATATACTTTGTAATACTTAGCATCTGGGATGATGGTAACCATTATATTAAGAACTTAAGAGAGAGCCTTAGAGGCCTAGAACTCTTCTTACCTGTCATCATACCATGTGCTATCGTAAGTTCAGAAGGCCACAATGGGTAGGGTTGGACACGGTCCAAGAGCGAGACAAGCCATATTAGGCAATTGGATCACGTGCCAAATTTCTAAAGGTCATAACTTGACCATATAACGCCCAATTGAGATAATCTTTTTTTTTTTTCAAATCGGATAACCTTTCAAGATTTATGATATAGTACCACCTTCTAAAGGGGAAGCATAGCTAGCAATTATGACAAAATTCTATCATTTGGGCTTCTAAATTGGCCGATCAAACCAAAAATTTTCTTTTTAGAAAATATTTTGACCAAACATATCTTCCAATCCAGGAATAATTAGGTGGAGCAATAAAAAGCAAAGTCGATGTAAGAGTTGAGATATACTTTCGGTAGAATTTTAGCTTTGTCATGTTTATTTCTACTAGTTATGTCTATTTTTGAAAAGCTAGTCCTATTCAAACTAGAAGAGGAATTTGATATGAATTGTGCCAGAACGAACTTTGCTATTATAAATAGAGGTTAAGTATCTTAATTTTTAGAATAATCAATGAAGAAAAGGGGATCTTAACCCTACTTTCATCAATTTTTTTATCTTTTTTTTTCAAATTTTTTTTGAGAGATTCGAGTTGAGCAGATTAAGAAAATTCTTCCTTCTCCTCGATCAAATCGAAAGTTTTATTGACTGCAAATTAGATCAAGAGATCAAGCCCCTTCAAATGGTGTATCGTAATCTTTTAACATGGATTAGAAAAATTAAATAAAGTACATGCCAAAACAATCTTATTTTCGCACTTCCTAGATTATAAACATATGAAGGTACTTCACACTTGGTACAACAGTAACCTCTCTATTAGGTTCACATCTATATTCAGCTTTACATATGTACAGTTATTTTTATAGTTACAGCTTGTTTTTTTAAGTCTTGATAGTTTCAGGGTTACAACTTAAAAAATTAAAAACCATATATCCAAAGATTTAAAACAATAAAGTATAAGAATCCCTTTTTTCTCCTTTCTTCCTATGTTTTACCTTTTTTCCTAATCTTATTGAATGAAACATCAAAAATGTCAAGCCAACTAAGACAGTTTTTGAGTCTTGATAGACATCAATCAGCTTCTGTGTAGATGTTGAGTAACTTGTATCACCTCACAAGCAATATTGGTCGAAACATAATGATCATAGCAAGGTAGGATGCAACTATAGATCATAGAAAACAGACAAAACTTTACTCTTTGTGGTGCACCTGGACATAAAAATTAACTTGCTAGCTGTACTTAAAGAATTTCTCCTTCCCTCCTACCCTTCCTCCATCACAACCAAGTTGAACTCTTCACCCAACATTCTATATGAAAATACTTAATCCAAAAAACATTAATTAATCAGATCCTCATGGGATAACTAAGAGAAAATTCCACTATCCTAAACTGGGAGAAAATTTCTTGATCACAAACTACAAAAGTAACCTATTCATCTCATTTCGTTCTTTCTATATTATTCAGTAGCTAAGCAAGAATTAAAGGCCCCACAAAACAGCCGCGACACGCAAACATAGATAGATAGATAAATAAATAAATAAAAGAGCTTATTAACTCAAAATCACGTTGAATATAGTCAGAAGATTATGATTCTCGTATTAAAAGAAAACCAAGACCTCAGTAGACCCAACGAACAAACCCAACTATTTTCATCCTGGAAAAGAAGATTTCGGAAAAGAAAACAAGGCAAAACACATCAAATAGTTACACGGTTAGAAGCGTAAAGGAGACACCTTTCCATCAGAGACTCAAACAGTAAACCTACTTCCATCCACAGAAAAGAGGATTACTGCAAGATAAAGCAAGCTAATGGAAAAGGAGGGATTAGGAGCAAAAAGGAGGCACCTTTCCTTTGGGGCCGGCATAGCCGCAGGCCGGACTGTGGTGGGGGCCGCCCGGGGCGGCTGCTGGAGCTGCTGCTGGAGATGGTAGGCGGCAACGACCGCGGCGGCAGGGAGGGGAGGCGGGTATTGGAAGTCGAGCCCGGGCTGGTGGGGGAAAGGGGAGGAGACAGGGGGCGTGTGGCCCTGCTGGAGAGGGTAGAGGAGGTGGCGTTGTTGGTTGGGCGGCGGTGGGGGCGGGGGGCGAGGGGGGCCGAGGAGGAGCTCGATCTGGTCGCGGATGAAGCCAGCCTTGTGGGAGAGGTCGAGCCCTAGCTTAGCCTCGACCTGGCGGACGACGGAGCTAAGATTGGCGCCGACGGCAGTGGCGGGGTCGGACTGACGGAGGAGGGACTCGACGCAGCTAGCGATCTCCTGGTCGGAAACCATGGCGACCGGCCAGCATGCGGCGGCGATTTAACAGCGGGGGACGGAGGAGTATAAACGAATCTTAAATCCCTCTCCCTCCGGACCCTCTCTCTCAAACTCAAATCCGTCTCCCTCCCCGCCTTCGGCCCCGAGCCCCTTTCTGTCTCTCTCGTTCCGTTCCTTTCTCTCTCTTGGATCTTTTATATAAACAGGGTAAATAAATTAATGAAAATGCCCTTGGAGATGCCAAGAAATCATCGGTTTGGTAGGGGGTTCTAATGTTTTCCATGGAAGGTCCAGGTTTCCCCATATTTGCAATATTGTCCTAACCTATCCCATTTTGCTTAAAGCTGCAAACAGAACCAATCCAAACAGGCATGCTTGAACCTGACACAATCTGGATCATAATTTTAGATTTAGCCCCAATCTATTAGCTGGCTGAATCAAATTAGGTTAGATCCACGGAAAGGATTTTAGAGCCGGCGGGTCATTCTAGTGTGGTCGAGGACAGGTATAACTTGGACCCAATCAAAAACATTGTAGCATCTCTTTTGTAGTTGAAATATAATAATAGATAATTAATATAAAATTAGTAAAATAATAAAACTAAAGAGAACCCACTTAAATTTAAATTTTCATTCAAAAACTTTTAATTTCATCCTAATGTTTGATTATTATTAAGTTTACAATCTATAAGTTTAAAATATATATTGATATAAAGGCATTATAAATAGTAATCCACCAAAATAAATAATGAAAAAATATAATTAAATGAGAATGGATAAATGAGATGTGGTTGTTGGGATGAAAGAAGAGAAATTAGTTTAAATGAAAGTTCATTAAATAAATTAGAAAATATATTTAAAGTGGGAGAGAAGGAGGTCTATATGATTTAGGATTTTGTACCGTGTCGAATTAGGTTTGGGTTGGATCAGGCCTATTTTTTTTAATCTAAATGAGAACTAGATGATATATGAGTTTGGTTAGGTCAAATAAGGTAGAAAAATATAACCGACTTGAACAAGATTTTAAGTGAGTCCAACTTTTGAACTTAATACAATCTACAGGGCATCAGCTTAAGTCAAGGATGGGTCGATCACGAGTCAGCCCAACTCTTTTGCAGCCCACCCTAGTTTTTACTTTTAAAATAAATAATTAAAAGGTTAGACATCACCGACTTTGCTAATGTAGTAGTTCTAATGCTGGTTGCACAACTAGAGCGCATGTGGTATCATCACCAATCCCTAATTACCTAATACGTCTAGTAGTCCAAAAAACAAAGAGTAGCTATTCAAAAAAACACTACTATGTTTACCTAATAATATTTTTGACAATAGTGTTAATCTATTTTTTTTTTTAGTGCCCAACATGATGGATAGGTGGTTTATTAGGAGCCAATATACCCACTTTGCCCCTGATGGTTTAGAAAAAATCATGGGTTGAACAAAATTTTGGATAGATTTTTGGACAGATGGAGCATTTTTCTTTTTTTGATAAATAAAAATAATTTTTTAAATTACATCCTTGACAAACTACATAAATATTTTTAACAAAAAATAGTATTACATAAAGTGTGTCGCGGAGACCTATGAGAAAAAAAAATGCCATGCAAAATAGAAAATATTTGATATAAATGTGATTTAAAATTTAAACTTTAAATACAGATGAATCTGAAACAGTTTGATCGATTTGTGATTTGAGAAAAATATAAATAAAGTGAATAAAAGATGAAACTGGAGTAAAAGTGAGAGAGTTAATACATCACCATATTTATTTTTTCAAAAAATAAGGATGTTTGCCAATCGACTAGACTTCCATTTTTGCTAAGATTTATTGAAGGGATACTAATAATTAAAAATTATTTTTTGATTAATATTTAAATAAATATGATATAAATTAATTATCATTTTTAAATTGGGGGACAATTTTGCCCCATCGATCCCTGAGGCACCAAGTAACATATGGAAATGGACTCCTCTTTCCCATCAAGAAAAATAGCCAAAAAAAAAAGAGGCAAGCCGAGAAGATGACGCCCACCTCCTCTCTCACGGCCATGCCGCTTCCAAAATTAACTAAGTATAAATTTTTTAAAAAATTTATTTAAAAATAATTCGTCGAGCTTTTTGGAATGTAAAATTGCTAATCAAACTTTTTGAGCGCTTAAGTGAATACGAATGTATGTATGCACACATTATGTAAGCATATAGATGAAACTACATATATTGTATAAAATCTTACGAAGGAAACTTTTGAATTCTTCAGGCAGCCAATACACTGAACTCCACCATTGTCAAGCAAATCAAATGAGAACTTTGAAGTGATGCATCCACAATGAAGCCACTGCAAATAGCACATTGAATATGATACACCATTAAAAAAAGTTCATAGCAAGAACAGATGGAAATTAAAAATATCAAATGTCTTCAAAAAATCGACTTACTTTGCCACAGAAAAAACACTCCCTCTGTCACGCCCCGGATCCAAGTCCGTGACACGGCCGTGCTATTGCCGACTATCGCCCACAGTAGCACGCAGCCTCATACAGGGGTAACAGGTAGCCAAAAAGGATTCATCCTTATATATATATTAAAAGTTTGCAGTACAACCTTCAAGTTTGAAACCCAAAAATACAGAACTTCTATGCTATTCAAATATACAAAAGTATATAAGCTTCTCCAAAAATACGAAGCTCTGTAACAAAATAAAAAAAAACATATCTGATGGCGATCACTGGTGAGGATCTGAAAGAAAACGAAACATAAACAGATGTGAGCTACACGGCTCAGTAAGTAATCCTGCATAATCCTACCGGATCAACCAGTAGACTAAACATGTAAATCAGGGTTTTGAGAAGCTGACATGCATGTTTATCTAATAATCATCCTGGCATAATAAGTATGCAATTTAAACAAGGTAGTAGTACAAATCACAAAATTTTCATAATATATGCATATAAAACCATGCCCCCGGCATGCCGTGGTCCTTTTTCTCTCGGATGCTACTGCGAAGTCAGACTCGACCACTGGCGGGGCCAGCACAGTTACTATTCAGCCACTGGCGGGGCAGGCTCAGTTACTATTCAGCCACTGGCGGGGCAAGCTCAGTTACTATTCAGCCACTGGCGGGGCAGGCCCAATTCCAATTCAGCCACTGGCGGGGCAGCTCAGTTACTATTCAGCCACTGGCGGGGCAGCTCAGTTACTATTCAGCCACTGGCGGCTCAGTCATTCTCAGTAGCATCTTTGAGCCCATTATAGTGCCTCTGGGCTAGCTAAGACTTTATAAACTTACATGCATGATTAAACTATCAGTATCATCATGTTGCATACATAGCCATAGCTTCTGAGATCATGCAAGTTACTTATGCATTGTAACATATCATGCATGAAACATATATACTTAAAATAAATGCTTAGAAAAACATTAATAACATGACATGATCCATAACAGGATTAGGACAGGTTACTTACATTCTTCACTAATCATGCATACAATTCAAATTGTATAAAAAAAACACTGGTTCATCTTATAAAACGTAAAACAAGATCTACGATAGGATTAAGACAGATTACTTACTTTTCATAACATAACATTCATGAAGTATGTACTTGAATAACACTTAGACAAAATATTAATGACATGATCCAACGTAGGATTAGAACAGGTTACTTACAATAATTTGTTATCCAATTCCTTAAGTCAGCCCGATGACAGATCTTTGATTCCTAAACCACATTATGAGAATCACGTTAACCTCTATCTATTATAGAATTTCTTTTATTTTACCATGAACTTGCTTTGATCTTAACCAAGGATTTTAGCCTAACTTAATTCACCTAATTTGAAGCCTTTAGGGTTCAATTAAAGTCGATTTGGGTCCACATGGTTTAATTTGGGCTTTTAATAAGAGGGTTTGGGCCTGATTTATGATTAATTGGGCCTGCTGGGATCAACATGACATGAATAGGGTTCAGACCCTAGCTCAATTGAGCTTAATTGGGTCCAGATTTAGCCCAATTTGCTTAATTGGGTTCGTTCAGGCCCGGTCAGGTTCAGGCCCAACGCTATTTAGGCTTAATTTGACCCATTTCATTCGATTGGGCTTGGATCAACCCTTTATTGGATTTACCCAAACCAATTCAGGCTATTTGGGCCTAACGGGTTTCGGACCCGAACTTGGATCCGACCCGTTAGGCAGCCCGTAAGGGCTCCTTCTGGGGGCTTCCAGAGGCTTCGGCCTCTTCGCTCGTGCCTCTCCCTCTCCCCCTTCCTCCGGTTCCCTTCCGCCTCCCGGCTCCTCCCTCTCTTTCGCAGGCGGCTGGGGAGATGAAGTGCCCTCCGATCCGCCGGCCGGAGCGGTGCTCCCTTCTCGAGGCAGCGGCGGCGGAAGGCCGGTCCCCTTTTTCCCCTTTTCTGAGGTGACGCCGGAGAAGAGGGGAAAAGCCGAGAGGGGGATCGAGGCCAGATCTCCTCCGGGGGTCCTCACCGGCTCCGACCACGGCGAGGCAAGGCCGTGGTCCGCGGTGAGTATTCATCCCCTCCCTTTTTCCCCTTTTTTTTTTTTTGTGGGTTCCTTCTTGGGTGTTGCACCGCCACCCCTTCGCCGGCGGAGGGGCGGGGGCGGAGGCTGGCGGCCTCGGGGCCGCGCCGGTCGCCGGTACGGCCAGACCCGGCGACCCCCTTGGCTGCCCCTCTGCCCGAGGGTGGCCCTAGCCGGGGTCGGTCACCCGCAGGCCGAGTCCGGTTGGGCTCGGCCCGGGTGGCGTTGGGCTCGGGTTCGGGCCGTTCTCAGGCCGGCCCGCGGCCTGTAGGTCCGGCCTGCAGTCCTCCATCTGTCTCTCTCTCCCGTGCCGGTCTCCTCCTCACTGTGCCGGTCTCCTCCCCTCTGTTCCATCAGTGAAACAGAGGGGAGAATACCCCACAGAGGGGTACCTCCACCCTGTCCTTGCCCAAAGACCTATTTACAGAGCCTTACCTTTTGTGGTCGGTTGAAGTGGTGGGGTATCACCTCGGTTCACAGTCCCTCCTTCCTCTCCTGGGGCTGCGGGGCACCTTCCACCTCCAGCTCCGGGATCTAGCTCTCTGGTTCAGAATATCAGAGGGTTAGAGGCTTAGGAGGGTATATCCAAGATTAGGGTTAGCAGGGCTTAGGTCTATAAAAACTAAGCTTGTGATTTGACCCCACCAGGAGAGGTGGCATCCTCTCCTTGCTCAGGGCTTCGGGAGCCACCACCTGCCCCTCCCTTCAGGCCAGCTCAGGGTTCAGCTGCCGAGGAGGAGAAGGAGGTGGCGGGCTCTGGTTGTGCATGCTTGTGGGGGTCTCTTCTTTGGCCATCTGGTGGTCCTGTCTTTTCAGCCATCGGGGAAGATGGCATTCCTATTCTTTCTGGGCCTGCTAACCCTTCACCCTGGCCCAATACCCTCAAACTGGGCCCTACAGTATTGGGCCCGGTCTGTATTGGGCCTGGACATTACATCCTTCCCCCCTTAAATAAATTTCGTCCTCGAAATTGAACATACCTCGGTCCTCGAAGAGCTGAGGGTAGCGTTGTCGCATCTCCTCCTCCAATTCCCAGGTAGCTTCCCTTTCAGTGTGGTTGGTCCACTGGACTTTAACATAGGGAATGGTGCGCCTTCGGAGGATTTGCTCTTTTCTGTCTATGATGCGCAGGGGAGCCTCCTCATAGGTTAAATCTTCATTTAATTGCAGAGGCTCATGTGGCACCACATGGCTGGGATCCGAAACCTACCTCCGTAACAAGGAGATGTGGAAGACGTTGTGTACACCTGATAGCTCCGGGGGTAGGGCCAATTTGTAGGCAACCTTGCCTATCCTGGCAAGAACCTCGAATGGGCCGATGTAGCGAGGACTTAGCTTGCCGTGTCTTCCGAATCGGGTAATGCCCTTCGATGGAGAAATTTTCAGGAAGACAAAGTTCCCCTCCAAAAATTCCAAGGCCCTTCTTCCTCTGTCAGTCCATCTTTTCTGTCTATTCTGGGCAGCCTGAAGCCTTTGCTTAATCAGGAGCCTTGGAGACTGGCCCCTCTCCTGGTGCGAGGTCGATATCAAATTCGATCTCTCGGTCTGGGGGTAATCCCGGTAATTCCTCCGGAAAAACATCCGGATATTCTCTAACTACTGGAATATCTTCCAGTTTGATCTCTTTCTGAGCATTCTTTACACAGGCCAGATAGGCCATACACCCCTTTTTCAGAGCCTTTCCAGCTTTCAAAGCGGAAATGAAGTGCAATGTGGGAGCACCCTGAAGGGGTATGTCGCCCTGAAAGAAAAATTCTTGCTCCCCAGGTATCCGAAATACCACCCTAGTCCATGCCCAAGATAATATTAAAGTCTTGCATGTCAAGCTGTAAAAGATTTGTCTCTAATTCTCTCTTCTTTTTTTTTTTTTTTTCTCTATCTGAATTATGCAATCTCTATGTTTAGTGTCAACAATTGCGATTTTCTGAAGGGGTGTAGCAACATGCCATGGTTCCACTAATTTCTCAGATGTGCTATGTAATTGTCTGGAAAAGCTAACTGACACGAAAGAATGCGTAGAACCAGAATCAAATAGAATGAGGGCAGGAACCGAGTTGACCAGAAGTGTACCTGTCACCACCTGATCGCTAGCACTGGCTTCCTGTCGAGTCAGTGCGAAAACTCGAGGGTTACCCCTTGATCTCTGGTCCTCTGGTGCAGTGTGTCTGGGCTCGTCCTTCTTTCGACTCGGGCAGTTGCGGGCGATGTGTCCTATCTGCCCGCAAGAGAAACAAGCTCCGGTCTTCATTAAGCAGGGTCCGCCATGGTTCCTACCGCAGGTGGGGCAGCTTCTGTTCTGTTTCTTCTTGGGCTCCGACCCCTTGCTGCCCCCGGATCCACTACTCTGAGCTCCCGACGATCGGGTCCTCTTCATGTCTTCTCTCTCCCTCCCGGACCGTATTAGGTCAGCCTCAACCTTCAAGGCTCGGTCCAGTACATCCTTGTAGCTTGAGAACAGATGGGAGGATATTCGGGATCGAATCCCGTACCTCAATCCCTGTTCAAACCGGTTTACCTTACTTCTCTCCTCCTCCATGAACTGGGGGCAAAATCGTCCCAGCTCGTTGAATTTATTGGCATACTCCAGAACAGACATCCGGTCGGTCTGGGTCAGCGCCAAGAATTCATTCTGCTTAGACTGGTTGACTGAATCCGGAAAATATTGGTTGTAAAACAACCTCTTGAAGTCCCTCCATGTAAGTCCGTCGACGGCATAGGCTGTCTCCATGGCCGTCCACCAGAACTCGGCGTTTCCTGTCAGCATAGAGGTCGCCATCTGGACCTTCACCTCATCGGGGAAAAGAAGGGCTCGGAACATCTTCTCTATTTCCCGGATCCATGCTTCTGCTGCCATAGGGTCAGGCCCACCCTCAAAGGTCGGAGGGTTTAGTCGGCGAAACCTCTCATAGCAGGTGCCTGCCGGTGGCATAGCGGCCAGCTGCATCATCTGCTGCTGTTGCAGCACTTGTGCCATAAGCTGGTACACTCCGGCTAGGCCTGCCTGACCTGCTGCAGATCGTGGAGTATCTGGGGGAACCGACTGCTCACTAGGCTCCGGGGAGGGTGGTCTCCGGTCGTCGTCCATGTCTTCCTAATGATCGCCTAGCAGTCAAAATTTTTTAAAGTGAGGTTATGATAAACTAGCATATTATAACATTTTCTATGACGGTGGCATTCTTAACTACCCCTTTCCTTAGGCATTTTATGGTTATCCTATTGTTTAACCTAAGGCTCTGATACCACTAGATGTCACGCCCCGGATCCAAGTCCGTGACACGGCCGTGCTATTGCCGACTATCGCCCACAGTAGCACGCAGCCTCATACAGGGGTAACAGGTAGCCAAAAAGGATTCATCCTTATATATATATTAAAAGTTTGCAGTACAACCTTCAAGTTTGAAACCCAAAAATACAGAACTTCTATGCTATTCATATGTACAGAAGTATATAAGCTTCTCCAAAAATACGAAGCTCTGTAACAAAATAAAAAAAACATATCTGATGGCGATCACTGGTGAGGATCTGAAAGAAAACGAAACATAAACAGATGTGAGCTACACGGCTCAGTAAGTAATCCTGCATAATCCTACCGGATCAACCAGTAGACTAAACATGTAAATCAGGGTTTTGAGAAGCTGACATGCATGTTTATCTAATAATCATCCTGGCATAATAAGTATGCAATTTAAACAAGGTAGTAGTGCAAATCACAAAATTTTCATAATATATGCATATAAAACCATGCCCCCGGCATGCCGTGGTCCTTTTTCTCTCGGATGCTACTGCGAAGTCAGACTCGACCACTGGCGGGGCCAGCACAGTTACTATTCAGCCACTGGCGGGGCAGGCTCAGTTACTATTCAGCCACTGGCGGGGCAAGCTCAGTTACTATTCAGCCACTGGCGGGGCAGGCCCAATTCCAATTCAGCCACTGGCGGGGCAGCTCAGTTACTATTCAGCCACTGGCGGGGCAGCTCAGTTACTATTCAGCCACTGGCGGCTCAGTCATTCTCAGTAGCATCTTTGAGCCCATTATAGTGCCTCTGGGCTAGCTAAGACTTTATAAACTTACATGCATGATTAAACTATCAGTATCATCATGTTGCATACATAGCCATAGCTTCTGAGATCATGCAAGTTACTTATGCATTGTAACATATCATGCATGAAACATATATACTTAAAATAAATGCTTAGAAAAACATTAATAACATGACATGATCCATAACAGGATTAGGACAGGTTACTTACATTCTTCACTAATCATGCATACAATTCAAATTGTATAAAAAAAACACTGGTTCATCTTATAAAACGTAAAACAAGATCTACGATAGGATTAAGACAGATTACTTACTTTTCATAACATAACATTCATGAAGTATGTACTTGAATAACACTTAGACAAAATATTAATGACATGATCCAACGTAGGATTAGAACAGGTTACTTACAATAATTTGTTATCCAATTCCTTAAGTCAGCCCGATGACAGATCTTTGATTCCTAAACCACATTATGAGAATCACGTTAACCTCTATCTATTATAGAATTTCTTTTATTTTACCATGAACTTGCTTTGATCTTAACCAAGGATTTTAGCCTAACTTAATTCACCTAATTTGAAGCCTTTAGGGTTCAATTAAAGTCGATTTGGGTCCACATGGTTTAATTTGGGCTTTTAATAAGAGGGTTTGGGCCTGATTTATGATTAATTGGGCCTGCTGGGATCAACATGACATGAATAGGGTTCAGACCCTAGCTCAATTGAGCTTAATTGGGTCCAGATTTAGCCCAATTTGCTTAATTGGGTTCGTTCAGGCCCGGTCAGGTTCAGGCCCAACGCTATTTAGGCTTAATTTGACCCATTTCATTCGATTGGGCTTGGATCAACCCTTTATTGGATTTACCCAAACCAATTCAGGCTATTTGGGCCTAACGGGTTTCGGACCCGAACTTGGATCCGACCCGTTAGGCAGCCCGTAAGGGCTCCTTCTGGGGGCTTCCAGAGGCTTCGGCCTCTTCGCTCGTGCCTCTCCCTCTCCCCCTTCCTCCGGTTCCCTTCCGCCTCCCGGCTCCTCCCTCTCTTTCGCAGGCGGCTGGGGAGATGAAGTGCCCTCCGATCCGCCGGCCGGAGCGGTGCTCCCTTCTCGAGGCAGCGGCGGCGGAAGGCCGGTCCCCTTTTTCCCCTTTTCTGAGGTGACGCCGGAGAAGAGGGGAAAAGCCGAGAGGGGGATCGAGGCCAGATCTCCTCCGGGGGTCCTCACCGGCTCCGACCACGGCGAGGCAAGGCCGTGGTCCGCGGTGAGTATTCATCCCCTCCCTTTTTCCCCTTTTTTTTTTTTGTGGGTTCCTTCTTGGGTGTTGCACCGCCACCCCTTCGCCGGCGGAGGGGCGGGGGCGGAGGCTGGCGGCCTCGGGGCCGCGCCGGTCGCCGGTACGGCCAGACCCGGCGACCCCCTTGGCTGCCCCTCTGCCCGAGGGTGGCCCTAGCCGGGGTCGGTCACCCGCAGGCCGAGTCCGGTTGGGCTCGGCCCGGGTGGCGTTGGGCTCGGGTTCGGGCCGTTCTCAGGCCGGCCCGCGGCCTGTAGGTCCGGCCTGCAGTCCTCCATCTGTCTCTCTCTCCCGTGCCGGTCTCCTCCTCACTGTGCCGGTCTCCTCCCCTCTGTTCCATCAGTGAAACAGAGGGGAGAATACCCCACAGAGGGGTACCTCCACCCTGTCCTTGCCCAAAGACCTATTTACAGAGCCTTACCTTTTGTGGTCGGTTGAAGTGGTGGGGTATCACCTCGGTTCACAGTCCCTCCTTCCTCTCCTGGGGCTGCGGGGCACCTTCCACCTCCAGCTCCGGGATCTAGCTCTCTGGTTCAGAATATCAGAGGGTTAGAGGCTTAGGAGGGTATATCCAAGATTAGGGTTAGCAGGGCTTAGGTCTATAAAAACTAAGCTTGTGATTTGACCCCACCAGGAGAGGTGGCATCCTCTCCTTGCTCAGGGCTTCGGGAGCCACCACCTGCCCCTCCCTTCAGGCCAGCTCAGGGTTCAGCTGCCGAGGAGGAGAAGGAGGTGGCGGGCTCTGGTTGTGCATGCTTGTGGGGGTCTCTTCTTTGGCCATCTGGTGGTCCTGTCTTTTCAGCCATCGGGGAAGATGGCATTCCTATTCTTTCTGGGCCTGCTAACCCTTCACCCTGGCCCAATACCCTCAAACTGGGCCCTACAGTATTGGGCCCGGTCTGTATTGGGCCTGGACATTACACCCTCCATCTTGATTGTTTCTGGTGAAATATGTCACAGAAAATTAACTGCTCATATGCCACACTAGAGCCAAGGACAGACATGACAACAACGTAAGAATGTTACATGTCATAAAGTAAATTTGATAAAGTATTAATTGACCTGCTTTAATAGGAAGAGCATTAGTATCATTGGCACAAAACAAATGAGATATATATATATATATATATATATATATATATATATATATATATATATATATATATATATATGTATGTATGTATGTATGTATGTATGTATATGTATGTATGAGTTTGGAACGATAAACCTATCTAAGCAAGAACAGAATGCTCGGCTCAAAAAATAACCAAACATGAAGCACATATGGAAAGAGAACCTTGAAAAATATGTGGCGATAATTTCAAAAAATGCTTGTGCATTCAAAATTTCGAAGAGGTAAAAATTAATCATATAAGCCCACATAAGAGCTTTAAACATATTGAAAAAAGAGTAACAAGAGAAAAACAGATTAGAAATTCATAATACAACAAAGCATGGACAGCTACAAAAAACATAAATTCAGACAATCCAGTACATCAAGAAACCAATAACATTATCAGTATCTCCACATAATCTTATAGCCAATAAACGCTACAAGAGAATAAGCCCCCCCCATCAAATCCAACAAAGAAACAAAAACCACCTCCAAATACTACTTAAAGGAAAAGCTAGACACTTCAAGATTCTCAGGATTAAAAAAGATCAAACAAAGCATATAGATCATAGATTAAAATTCAAAAAAGAGAGAAGAGAAAAAGAGAAAAATTTATACCCGCATTTGTTGCGGAGGTTTGCGAATCCACCCGATTTCAACCCGCTCGAGCCTGAGGGCGATACCGCCGTGGCTCGTGCTGCAGTGCTCGATCCTCGACGTCATGGCCAGGGAGTTCGCCGGCACGGTCACACCGGCGAGTGGCCCATTTGGGTTGCCACTCTCCGCAGCTCGCCGCTCAGCCTCGACGGCTCGCTCCGCGCTCAATTTGAAGCACAGAAGCAGTCGAGCAGAAAAGGCTCTTTGCCTCTTCGCCTGGCTTCTGGTGCAGTGCAGTAGTGGTGCTTTGAGTCTCTGAGAAGGAAGAAGATTTATACGTTGAAGGATAAACGAAGGAACTCAAGGAAGAAGACTAGAGAGTCGATGGAGTTTCTCTTTCTTGGTTGCAATAGTGCGACGGAACCTCTACTTTTCAGACAATTTCCCATGCTTTTTAGACTGTTTTCCACGTCTTTGCAGCCTCTGGTGCCTTTGGTACGATGGGAAGTCTCCCTTGACGGGAAGTAGCCTCTTGTAGTGCGATTACGATGGGAAGTAGCTGTAGCACTGTAGCAACAAAGAGAATTTAAGATTTTACTGTAGCTCTTCTTTGAGCCTATGCCCTAGGGTGGGCCTTCCTTTGGGTCGGGCCCTTAGGCGACCACCTAAGGGTCGAGCCGACCCTGCAAGTGCAGCAACTTTATGGACGGTCTGTTTACCGCTTGCATGACCAAATGTCCTTCTAGACTCGTGCCTCCTGGATGACTATGTATATCTTTTGCAAGACCGGCAGCCACGCAACTGGTGTGGTTAGCTCTAATGGAATGGAGGAGGAACCGTTGGGACTTGGAGGCGACGATTACGTGAGTGTGATGGGGTGGCGAGGTAGGTGTTTAGGTGTTTAGAAAGAGATTAAGAGGGCGCTGAAGGAGGAAGATCGACGATTAGAGGTGCGGTTGAGAGAGAAGGTTTGCCATCGTCCATGACATCCTGTGAGAGGCTATTCTTCCATAATGGCAGAATCAGATCAAAAAAAAAGAGGTGCATGAGATGTGGCTCGAAAAGGAGTTAGGCACCAAGCTTGAATGGTCTGATTCCATGGAGATGAGGTAAGTCCACCCAAGCCAAACTCTAACCCCATTTGGAATTTCATGGACACAAAACCAATGTGACCATTGCATGATAGAATCCTATGAACCATTTTGAACCACTTACCAAACTTTAGCCACCAGTTTGATACATTTTAAAATCAAGGAGTAAAGAGTAAAATTTACTTTTAAGTTGATGGGGGTGTTTGTGTAATTTTCTATGTATGTTTTATTTTATTTTTTTTTGCTAAAGCGAATGTATCATATATATCGGATAGAAATACATCCAAAAAAAAATCAAAAGATAACAAGTCTCGAAGTGCACCGAGACGCCCCCTATCTCCAGCTTGAGCTTGAGGCGGTCTCTTATGACGGAAGATCTAGCTGAGGCCCTCATAGATGTCCTCTGCTAGTTTGTCACCAAGCTCACGGGCACCTTCCAGCCCCCGATCTCAAGGGAGGTTTTGTTCCTATCCTAACCCTAATGAATGCATTTTCCCCAATTGGACCTCTTTCATATTCTCTTTCCCTTTTTTCTCTATGGTGAAGTTACTTTCTTGGTCTAGTTGGCTCTCCAAATTTCTCCTCTTTTCATCAATCCGGCCCCAAACCCCCAAAAAACTGTCAAAAGAAAACCCTAATCTCGATTTTAAGTTTTTTAACTATGTCTTCTCTTTTGGTGGACTTTGGCTTTGGATGGCCTGTAGGCAGGTGCTTGTCAGGGCTAGGAACTAGAATACGGGGCCAATTTCATCCCGGCCAAGTCCTTTTGGGTGCAAAGAGTCTATTTTACCAAGGATGTAGAACCGAACGTTTGATAGACTTTGGTCCGGTCATTCCAATGCTTTTTTGTACTATTTTATTTATAGATTTTTACATATTTCAGGAAGGTATAAAGAGTGTTGAAATTTTGTGTAGATATTTGTTTGTCCTCATGTATTTCTTCATTTTTGGATATTAAGTTGACTGGTTAAATATTTTCTTGCAAGTATAAGTTGGTTTTGATTTACGGGAGAGCTTCAGAAAGCCATTAGAAATCAGTTCAAGTCAATAGAAGCTATCATATGGTTACATAGTTCAGTTGTCAGACATTCATGAGGAATTCTGAATATTGTTGTTAAGGGAGGTCTCCATATTGTTTGAAACATTCTAGGAAAGCAACATCCATTAACATAGAGAACCTTGTTAAATCTCTTTGATATTGGATATAGAATTTGTTGCACCATGACCATCTATACCCATGCAAGGCCATATGACAACCATTTTTGTGCTTCCTCTTATCAAATTCTCATAACTTATAGCTCCATGTTTTTCTAGGCAATCCTCTAGTCATCTAATGCAGCTCTAGTATCATAACATTTTTATTTTTTTTTTATTTTTTTATGGGGATTAGTTTGCTTATGGGCACTAGAATGGTTGTCAGTTAGATCAATTTGAATCAAACTAATAATAATCTAGTGTCCGCAATTAAAATGAACCCAGCAAGGAAAACTGGATTACTCTATAGCGAGGCTTGACCTTTTGATCCAAAACCAAAGATTTGCAGACAGTAATACTCTGAAGCGAAATTTGCAAAGGTATGTAAGAAATCAATTGAATATGCTAAAGCCAGTTCTTCTTGACATTAAGTAAAAATGAAGGTTGGATCTTGGAAGGATAGCTAATGTGGCTGCTTGTAGGAATATGGTTAAGACTTGATGGTTATGACTATTATTAATGTTGGATCTACATTGGCCACTATGATACTTTGTTTAGCTTCAAAGGACTAACTATACATTCATAGGTCAATAGCCATCTGCTTCTTTTCACCCAGAAAAAAAAAGGCTTCTTAGTTTTTTTATATTTAAATTTTAAAGTGAGAGAGTCAAGTAAAGGGCTGCACAAAGATGAAGTTTTCTTCTTCCTAAAAAAGATCAAGTTTTTTTTTTTTTAATTTTTTTTTAACTCCATCTATACACCCATAGGAACTGTGCATTATGTAGTAGATATCCTCCAATGTTCGTAGATATTCTCTCATTTTCTTCAAGATGACTCTGAAGAGTCAAATGATACGAGAAATACATAATCTAGTGAACAACATGCCCAATAATGGGTTCATCACTAATAAATGGAGGGAGATCTACAAATAAGAGGGAGGGTCAAGAAAGAAAACTCCTACATTTCATCTAGTAGCCTACTGAGAGGAGACTTGATTATAAGGAGATGACTGTGCTAAAAAAACAAATGGCCTTAGCTGAGCTATGGTGGGCATCATCAAAGCTCCTGTTGGTTTGATTGTTCGAGAAATGAAAGTTTATGAAGCTAATTGAAGAATGCAAAGCCTTGGGGGTCATGGTAGGTCCACTGGCTTTTCGAACCTAGCTATTTAAAGCTTAATTACCCTTCGCCAATGCCATCCATCCCCACAAAACACCCAAATCCAAGAAAAGAGAAGTTAAAAGAGCATGAGGTGTTTTATGAGTGACTCCTTAGTTAGGAAGTATAAAATTAGATAACTAACATATTTAGATGGCTATCAGTAAGGATAATAATAGAAACTCTTTGCTCTCTAGCAAATAATATTAAGATGCAACCTAAGAGCCTTGGAACCGATCTTTGCTGATGTAATCTAACCGATCAATGGAAGCTCACCATGTGGCCTCCATTAAAGAGTTCATCAAGGCCATTAAAACTTTGTTCGATGCCCACGAACACACATCCTGCACATTTAAGCCAAACATCATGCGTAATGTGAATGGTTACCGAGCAGTTAAAGTACATATCTGTCTTTCTCGATAACAAAAACTGATCGTCATTCTATGTAAACAATATCTAGAGAACCTCCTGGTATGCACACTCTTATTTTTATGCTAATTGTTATTTTCTCTCAAGCCTCCATGTTCTCCAAAATCTTCACCTTACTTAGGCATCAGGGATTTTCTATTGGACAAAATCCGAGGACCTAGGGTGTCTTATCTTCTGTTTTTAGGTCGAATTCATAGCCCCAAGATCAGCCCTCATTCGCCAGCTCATCCACTCTTTCTAGCTCGAATTTTGGACGGCAAAACAAAAGTGGGAAATGTTGTTAGTTTTGAAGGCATGGCAATAGTAGTCCATTATTGCTCACCTCTCTAGCCAGATTGGAAATATCAATTTTATAAACCTAAAAGCCCCTCTTGGACTGACCTATACCGAGAAAAGACTACCAAAACGTCACATACGATGATACGAAGCTTTGGATGCACTTTCCTCCTTTTTTTTCTGGTCGAAAGAGAGGGTAAATGGCGGGATAACATTTTCGCTTACCTAATTGTTGATTGAAATAACTATTTTTATGTTTGAATTATGTTCAACTTGCGTACACGGCATATATTGAACAAACCCTTCAACATCAAATAAATAATAAAAAAAACATCTTTCAATCCATCGCAAAGCCTTTCATGACAACTGGAATCTCAAGATCAATGGTTGTCATGCATGCAAAAGATTCTCTACTATGAGGTTCAATGACTCAAACTAAATACATCTTATGAAACTCTGTCATTGTATGCCTCCTCTGCACCCCCACCCTAACTCCTTTTTTTTTTTTTTGGTGCTATGACGGATAATTCACACAATACGTGCATGGATATATCCAATAAAGTCAGAAAATAAAATATTACAGAGCTTCCGAAACAACACCCTATTTTCTGTCCACACGGTACTACCGGCGTGGTTGGCCACGTAGGTGGCCATCCAGTCCGCAGCTTCATTAGCTTATCTAAACACATACTTAGTGTGGATAACTTCAAATGTCATGAAGCAATAGATGGCCACCAGTAACGACCCTCGGACTCCCCCAATACAATTGATGACCGTGGCTAAGTCACCTTCCAAGATGATTGAACTAGCTAATAGCATATATTGAGCATGTCGAAGATCCGCCCAGACTGCCCTCAGCTCCAATTTTTTTAGTCCAAGTTCCATGCGGTGGACCATCCAACCCCCCAACGCATACACACAAATAAATGTCTCCTACGTGCATGTATAAATAGAGTTAGATCCTTTATAATATGCATTCTGTGTCAGAGAGTTGTAAAATCCTCTATAAATGGCCGTTGTTGATTTCAGAAATTAAAAGGATCGTGTTTAGAAGCTAAACATAGCATGTTATGAGATTAAGTGACAAATGTCCGTATTCTATATAAATAATATGATAGCTATTCAGAGCTTTATATATATATATATTTCTTTTTTGCTAAGGTGAATGAATCATATCTGATGGATGCACTGAATAAAATTAAAAAATGAAATATTTTGAAGTACCTGAGGTAACTTTTCATTACTACGGAGTTTTATGACTTTCTGTGATGCAAAACATGTATCAAATATCCCAACTCTATTGTGCAGGCAGGCCGGCGTGCACAAATATTGTAGTGCAGGAATTTCACAAAACCCATACCACCCAAATGCATGTGAGGTTTACGCGTATGGATGGGTCTACAGGGTCAGACCAATGCATGACCGGCATCCATCTTTCATGACGAGGGCGGTGGCTATAAAAGGCGGCAAGTTCTGTTGTCTTCTCCTGTGTCTTCGCGGCTGCCCTCTATTCTTCTCTTGAGCACCCTTTTCTCCTGTCATCCATCACCTCTTTCGGCCGCGAGACATCGAAAGAGGGGGTCTTTTCCCTTTCCTTCTTCTCCACCCCAACGAAATTCAAAGAAAAAGGAGAAGTAATAGAGTGGAGAGAAAGGAAAGGATCCGAAAAGGAGCCTCTTTGCCGCGTGAATCCTTGTTCCTGCTGGTGCGTTCGCTCTGCCGCCTCTCTCTGTTTGTTTCTTGAAAATCTTGAGAAAGATTGGATCTGTTTGCGATTGTAGCTCGTTTCCTGAGTTTTTCTTTGGTTTTAATGCTTTGCGCTGCAGGTGAAAAAATCGGTGTTCTGTTGGATTCGTAAATCGTTCGGTTCTTGAGTTGGTTTTCCGATTTCGATCTGAATTCAGCCCTTCCCCTACCTTCCCTCTGCCCATTACGAAATCTGAAATCAGAAGACAAAAAACAAAGCAAAGAAGTGCAAGAAAGAGAGCAGAGGAAGGAAAAGACCTGACAACGAGAAACAGAGGAAACAAGAGGAAAAGGAGCATCATTGCCTTGTGAATCCGTGTTCCTGCAGGTGGGTGCGCTCTGTTGCCCCTCAAGTTGCAGTCCCTCCGCGCCCTCCTATTTCGATTGGAAGTCTGGAGAAAGATTGCTTATTTGGCAAACGTAGCTCTTTTCTTGAGTTTTTCTTTGGTTTTAATGCTTTTCTCAGGCGTTGGAGTTGAAAAAATCGGTGATTCTGCCTGCTGGTTTTCGGATTCCAAACTGAATTGAACTCAAAAAGGGGTTATTTTTCATTGGGGTTTTTGTAATTTTGTTCCCTGTCTCGGTTAATCAAGAACTGAGTGAATAAGGTTGCAAGATCAATTAAATTGGAAAAGAAAAAAAATGTCTGGTTACGTTGGGGTTCTTGTCTCCGATCCCTGGCTCCAGAGCCAATTCACCCAGGTTGTACTACGGGGCCTCAAATCCAAGGTAAGATGCTAGAAACCAGACTCAATTCTTTTGTTTCGATTTCAAGTGGCGTTGCTTGTTGGCTTGTTCACTTAATTATTTATTTTGGGGTGGGATCGAACAGTTCCTCTCTTTGAAGAGGGAGTCGGGCCAAGTGGCGGTTAGTAACTTGCCGGCAGCGATGGGAAAGCTCAAGGGTCTCAATGAGGTGCTCACCGAGGAAGAGATCTCTGCAGTCTTGTGCGAGTCATACCCTGATACCAGCCAGGAGATTGACTTTGAAACATTCCTTCGGGTATTGTCTTGTTTTCTGTTGTTGTCATTGTATCCTCTTCTTTATGTAGTAGGATTGGGGTCAAGATTTGGTGAAGAAGAATTGGTGAATTGAGCAGGCATATCTAAATCTCCAAGCACGGACTGCAGGCAAATTGGGCGTTTCAAAAGACTCATCAGCATTCCTGAAGACCGCTACAACCACACAAGTGCACACTATTAGCGAATCAGAGAGAGCTTCTTATGTGGCACATATCAACAGTTATCTTAGAGATGACCCATTTTTGAAGAACTATCTCCCGCTTGATCCGGGTACAAACGATCTCTTCAACCTTGCAAAGGATGGTGTTCTCCTCTGGTTAGTTGTTTGGTTCTTGTCAATCTTCAACAAATTTGTCATTGATTTATTTTCAGTGGCTTGAGATTCTCAAATTTTATCTTGGCTGATGGGATCTTGTAAGTATGTGTGTTCTAATGATTCTACTGGATGCATGTTAGATAAGCGGCTCATTATTTGGATATTGCTATTCTTATTTTCATGATTTTGCTTCAATTTTATTTAGCAAGTTGATCAATGTTGCCGTGCCGGGGACCATAGATGACAGAGCAATTAACAAAAAACGAGTACTAAACCCATGGGAGAGAAATGAGAATCACACTCTTTGCCTCAACTCAGCAAAAGCCATTGGGTGCACCATAGTTAATATTGGAACACAAGATTTAGTTGAAGGAAGGGTAAGCCTGAATGGTTTTGCTATTTGGCTTCATATGACTTTTCTTTAGTTATTTTGCTGCATTTGTTTTTTGGAGTACCAAATGTGGTCATGGCTCCCCACTTTATGTAATTTTGTTGTCATGTTCTTCAAATTCCCTTTTCATTCAAATAAGCTGAAATAGTTAGTTTTCATTCATCAGCTTGGTGGCCCATTGATTGAGCCTTATTCCATACTGTATGCAGTTGGCTTTTTGAATCCTTTATCAAGTTCTCAAGGGCTATTTTTTTTACCTCAAGCAGCTAGAGGGAAAGCCATGTTACTAATAAAAATAAAATTGTAGTCACTTTTATATTTTTGACCTCAATTTTTCTATCTTAGTCACACTATTAAGACACCCTTTGAATTCTTTTTTTATGCACGCATCTAAGCCTTGTGGTTTGATGGATGTTCAATGCATACAATTAGAGAACTCTCAAACTTAAGTATTTACGCATTGGTGAGTATTAGAGAGAGAGAGAGAGAGAGTTCATCATGATGAACTCTCTCTCTCAAAGTCATAATAGCTTACTTCTTTAACTCAAATTTCTTTAAGAATTTATCCTTGACTCAAATTTCTTCCTGTCCATGCTTGGATCAAAGTCATAATAGCTTACTTCTTTAACTCAAATTTCTTTAAGAATTTATCCTTGACTCTTGGAAATCATTTTATCTTCTGACTAAAGTTTAGTTAGGTGATGGGAGTAGCTTCTGCATCTCGATACTGCAGTGCAGTGAGAAATAACAAATTGACAATTCTTTTCTATTTTGCTGCAAATTGTAACTCTTACTATTGATATTTGGAGCAACTGAAGTTTCTTGCTAGCATTCAATTTTTCTTGTGATACCACCCTCCCATCTGTATTATATTGGATACTGACTATCTGCAAGAGTTTCCTTTGAAACCTGAGTTTGTGGTTTTACGTTCCAATGCAGAAGTTGATTTCTTCTTTCTATTTCAATTATTGTAACTTTATTTTTGAGGATTTAAACCTTTTTTTTTTTTTTTTGCAATGCAGCCACACCTTGTGCTTGGATTGATATCTCAGATTATAAAGGTACATGCTGGTTATTCTTGTCTCATGGGTAAATCTGTCATTACATTTTAGCATAGAATGGTGGTTCAGCTTATTTGGTGCTGGGCTCATTTAATTGCACTCTCTCTCTCACTCTCTCTCTCTCTCTCTCACACACACACACATGCATGCATGCATGCATGTCAAGGCTATTTAAAATTAGTATTGCAATTTCATATGTTGGAAAGCAGATCAGCTAAGTCCTATGTTTTGCCTTGGTGTATCATATTCTCAGATACAACTGTTAGCTGATCTCAACTTAAAGAAGACACCTCAACTAGTGGAGTTGGTAGATGACAGCAAGGTCAGCATTCGCTTTTTGGTCATTGTTTGGTTATTTTGGGTTAGCAGATTCTATAAAAGCATTGTTTTGTTAAGAGATGTTGGTGTTATGTTTTACAGGATGTGGAGGAACTTATGAGTTTGGCACCAGAAAAAATGTTACTTAAATGGATGAACTTTCATCTCAAGAAAGCAGGCTACAAAAAAAATATAACAAATTTTTCTTCTGATGTTAAGGTACTTTTTGAATCCAAGAAAGTTTATCAGATTCTGACATTCACATGTCATTTTTCAAGGTTTTAGAAACTCAAAATTGTACAACAATATAACTTAGTATAATGTATTTGTTCTCATAAATTTTCTTTGGTTGACATTTTTGCAATCTGCAGTGAATTTAACCTATATGCATATGGTTTTAAGCTAGATGATAATGTTGAGATTGATGACCATTTTATATCATCCACTGAAATGACATTATGTTCATTAGAAAGTTGAATTGGTATCCTTCTGTGTTTTTACAAGTTTCAGTACCCCAACCTTGCTCAAGCCTTGCAAGATTTTTGTCTTTGATTACACATATGCAAATCAAATGGGTGACTGAATCATGCTGAAGATCTAAAAACAATTAATATGCCAATAGTGCAATACTTTAGTGCTTAAAGAGATATTAGTCATGGGAGAGAAGGCTGTGGTGCATCTTGGTGTATATTTCAGCACCTCAGCAATGCTCAAGCCCTTCCAATACCTATATTTCTGATGACTCACTTGTGAATCAAATGGATAACTATTGAGGACTTAAGAGTATTCAGCAGTAAAGCAATATCTTAGTATTTCGTCTGAGATCAGTAGTAGTTATGAGAGAGTCTGCGATGCCTCTGAGCATTTATTCATCTGGTTTAACCAGGAATGGCCATAGTTGTATGCTTTTGTTCTGGCAAGGACCTGTTATCATTTCTTCATAAAGGAATAAGATATCATCTTATCCTTTCTCTGTTTTGTCCAGACTGACCATATTAAAAGCTGATATTTGTGATCCAGAAGAGAATAACGTACCCTACAAGTCACACTTAATAGACCCTGCAAGCAATTCCCATATAGAGGCGAAGCACCAGCTGTTGAGATGCATTCCCTAGCCGCTAGATGCCATGTCATTGATAATATATTTTCGGCTATTGTTATTTTAGTGTACTGTTCATTATACATGCAATGGTGGTTATTATTTAACATCTCATTTATTTATTAGAATATTTTTGCTGCAAAAGGTATATTTTACATGCCCATTGGTTACAGGATGGAGAGGCTTACGCATACCTTCTTAATGTTCTTGCCCCTGAGCATTGTACCCCGGCAACTTTGGATGCCAAAGATCCTACTGAAAGGGCTAAAATGGTGCTTGATCATGCAGAGAAAATGGACTGCAAAAGATATCTTAGCCCAAAGGATATCGTTGAGGGCTCACCAAATCTCAATCTTGCGTTTGTTGCACAAATATTCCATCATAGGTATACATGATTGGCTCTCTTTTTCTTTCTTCCTAGAACCTCTTCACCCATTGGATTTTACTGTTACATTCATCTTATTTGCACATATTTTTCCTGTCAGTACTGCAATGAAAGGTAATGAAAAGGTGCAACTTGACTGCATCTCGTTCTAAGAGAGAAACATATTAGTGAACATGAATAGCAAGTTATTCTTGACCTTGTGAATCTTTGCTACTTTTTTTTATCCAAAGTCAGGTCCTCATTACATGCTATTAAACTGATTTCAATTATCTTCTTATTGTGAATGTTTTGATCTTTTGATAAACATGATTTGCGGTGAAAATATGAATCATTAATTGTAGAGATATTGTGTAGGGAGAGGAACAACCTAAAATCACTCCCATGATGGTAATTATAACTGAGGGAATTTCTTGTTGGAAACCACATTTTGAAGATGAGAGCGAGCTAAGTATTCATTTGTTGTTTTTGTCGTTCGTCTTCTATTTGATGCTTGTGATTAAGTATTCAGTTTTGGGGTTATCAAGTTCCAAACTAATACCAGTTGGAAAGTCCTACCTGATAGATAACATAGACAGATGATATAGATCTCACACATTTAGTAAGTGATCCGAACGAGGGAGGTCACATCGCGTAGCCTTCGTCCTGATTGGAAAACAAGAGGGAGGAGATTGAAGAACAGTAAGCTTTAGTGGAAAGAACCCTCGGAAGTCCAATGGACTCTCTCTGTTACAAGAACCATTTTTTGTTACAGAGGCTATTGCTTTCTTCTTACCTCCAAAACTCCCCTCCCTTGTTTTCCTCCGGACTTCAGCTTTTAGTCGTCCTCCCTATCACAACTGACGTGAGACTCTGCCAATACGTCAATTCACTGGCTTCCCCACGTCCCACGTCCTCACAACGGAAAACGTGCATGACTCGGGATGGCTCGAGAAGTGTTTTCTTCCTCTCATTTATTGTGGCTCTCTATATCCCACGGTGAGGCTCGGGAGACCAAGGCCTGTCATGCATGGGATTCGGCACGTTGAGCTTCCTCCCTGCATGGGACTCGGGCACGTCAAGCTTCTTCCCGCTCGTCGTGCGTGGGACTCGGGCACATCGTTCGCACGTCGTTCTTTTTCCCGCATGGAACTCGGCACATCGTTCGCACGCCATTCTTCCTCCCGCATGGAACTTGGCACGTTGTTCGCATAGAACTCGACACATCGTGCTCTATCCATCCGAGATGCTCCCGAGTGCAGGAGATCGTCCCGGATCACGGCTCCCCTTCTTTGGGTGGAGCCAGCTCCTGCTGGTTCTAGAACTGAAGGTGGGGAAACTAAGACTGCCCAGTCTTCCTTGAAAACTATTTTGCTGCACTGGGTCGCTGGCCCTTCCGTCCAACCCGGAACAATTTCCTGGTGCCGCGCGTAGTTGTGGTTGTCTTCCTCTCCAAAATAGTGTCTTCTGCCAACACAGATTCCTGTTCCGTCACCAAATTCTCTATGGTCGGCAATGTCTCACCGGGCTCATCATCCAGCATTGATGGTTTGAAGGGCTTCAATTTCTTGACGTTAACCGCGTACATCTCCATGTAGACTGGTAGTTCTAGTTGGCATGCGTTGTCGCCGACATTTCGGAGGCTCCTGAAAGGCCCATAACGGATGGGTTTAAGCTTTTTACCTTCACCTTTCTGATAGGGGTGCAAATGGGTCGGGTCGGGTCGGGTTCTGAGTGATCCCCACCCGATCCAGTTTTTTGTTCGAGTCCTAATTTTGGACCCAGACCTGATCTGGTTGAAGATCGGGTCGGGTTCGGGTCCGAGTCAGGTCCGGGTCAGATGTTACCACTTTCTTTGTGCTTTTGGGAAAGAATTTGGGCAAATCTAATTTGGTCATATCATAATTATGAGGTGCTGGGTGACCCATGACTTGAAAGACTTGCAATGGACCTCCAGTCAGAATAGATGACCCATGACTTACTAATTCGGTCTACAAGCCAAATTTCATATCACACTATTTTTTATCTATATGACTGATTGGACGGAACTTGGTGTCTCCCTGCTCCCTTCTCAGGAGGACAAAAAAAATCCCAGACCTTCTTCCAAAATTCAATTCCATTGCAGAAAACTGGCACATGACCCATATTTAGTTCAGTGTTCCCTCACTTTCTCCCTTCAAAAGTTAAAAGAATCAAAAACCAAAAAACAGAAGGAAAAAAAAGGCCAGCTACCGAGACACTAGAGGTATCAACAGTGTAATAGATCGAGAGAGAATCCTGATGGGCCGAGGTTCCTTTGGATTCTGTGAACCTATGCTTGTTGCTATCCTTCCACGCTTGAACCCTACTCCCCTTAGGGCTGTTCCTCCTTTTTTTTTTTTTGGTACAAAGCTTTTCCTCCTCATTGGCTGGCATTTCCCATCCCTTAGAGAATAATAAGGCCATGGAAGCAAGATAACGAGCTCCTAAGAAACCCATATCTCCTTCATGTCTGCCTTGAAAACCCGCCATAAATTCACTTAAAAACGACCAATAGTACCACGACCCACACACAAAAAAAAGAAGAGGCTCTCTTTTGCTTTTCCTCTCTCTCTCTCTTCGGGTCCGTTCAGGTCGTGTCGGGTCCGTTCGGATAACCCAGACCTGACCCAGAAAATGATTCAGATCCAATTTTAGGACCCAACCCGGACCCGCGGGTCCTAAAATTCGGGTCATGTCGGGTCTACGCAGGTCATGTTGGGTCGGGTCATGGGTCGACCCAACCCATTTGCAGCCTTACTTTCAGACGTTCCTTTTCCAAATGCAACCAAACAAGGTCGCCCACCTGGAAGTAGCATTTGACTCGGTGTCGATCATGGCGTTCCTTATACTTTTGTTGCGCTTTTTTGAACTGTTGCTCCACCTCATGGTGCACCTTCCTAATGTTCTCCAAGAAGCATTGCGCTCGTACCATGCCGCCTTCTTCTTTGGTGGTCTGAGGTGTAGGCCCGTTCGTAAACTCCAGGTCAAAAGGGCTTTGTGGTAAGAAGCCCAGGCAAACTTCTGATGGCGATTTATTTGTTGAGCTGTGGATGGTGTGGTTGATGGCAAATTACAAGAAGGGAATGCTCTCGTCCCAAGCTTTTGGGTGTCGAGCGTTATATCCTCAGAGTAGGTGTACGACAGTTCTATTAACCACTTTAGTCTGACCATCGGTTTGAGGATGGAATGCGGTACTCCGTTTTAGCTTGGTATCCATCTTGGCCTACAAGGCATACCAAAATTTTTTTCAGGAACCGGCTGTCTCGATCAGATATATTCGAGCTGGGAAGCCCAAATATTTTCCACACGTTTTCGAAGAAGAGTCGTGCCGCCTCCTCCCCGGTGACCGTCTTCTTGCAAGGCATGAGTACCACCATTTTTGAGAACCTATCGACTACTACAAATAGGTAGTAGTGTCCTCACTGCGTCCTTGGAAGGCCATCCAAGAAATCCATAGCGACACTCTCCCATGGTCGTGTCGGAACGGGCAGTGGGGTGTATAATCCGACCTTTTGATTGGCGGGTTTGGATGTGCTGCACAATACACACCCTTTGACGAAACGGGCCACGTCTTGTTGCATTCTCGACCAAAAGACGTAGCGAAGCAGATTTTGTAGCATCTTCGTCGCCCCGACGTGACCGGCTATCTTTGATGTATGTGCCTTCTGCATGTATCTCATGCACTCGGCAGGTTGTGGTATGCATAAAAGCGCTCCTTTGTAAAGGAGCCCATCACGCAGCATGAAGTCGGATGGTTTTCTTGATTTTATGTCTACCAATGTGTTTTGAAAGTCGGGATCTTCATCATACCAGCCGGTATACTCATGAAAAGTTGGTTGTACTTGCATGAATATTGATAAGCAAAGTGTCGCTACCGGTGGTCGTCACAACATGTCCGCTAATTTGTTGTGAATGCCCTTCTTGTACTTGATCACAAGGTTGAATTGTTGCAGGTATGTCATCCACTTCATGTGTCGGGCTTGCTGCAGTCGGGTCTGCGTCTGTAGGTACTGTAATGGCCGGTGGTCAGTGTGCACTACTGTCTCCTTGCCAAGGAGGTAGACATGCCAGTGCTTGACCGCCTGGTGTAGAGCAAGTAGCTCTTTGTCGTACGTCGGGTAGTTCTTCGCAACACCTTGAAACATCTCCAAGTGGTATGCCACGGGTCATCCTTCCTGCATTAGGACAGCCCCCATGGCATATCCCGATGCGTTTGCTTCAAGCTCGAACCTCTTCTGTAGGTTCGGCAAGGCGAGAACCGGCGCCTCGCTGATCTTCCTTTTTAACAGGAGGAACGTATCCTCATGTTCCTTCATCCACGCGAACGTTTGATTGGTCTTTGTCAATGCATGTGGCTTAGAAGCTATGACAAAAAAAATTCGGATGAACTTTCGAAGGTACTAACAAGCTCCTATGAAGCTCTGGACCTTCGTTACCGATTGTGGACGCGGCCATTCTTTGATCATCTTCACTTTGTCGAGGTCGACTCGTAACTCGCTGCCACCCACTACAAACCCAATATATACTAAGGTTTGTTTGTCAAGCTCGCATTTCTTGCGGTTTAGGCGCAATTGATGTTGCTCCAAGATTTCGAACACCTTCTGTACGTGCATGAGGTGCTCCTCCCAAGAACGACTATAAATGAGGATGTTGTCAAGGTAAACGATGACAAAGTTGTCGATGAAGGGCGGAGGACGTTGTTCATTAGCCGCATGAAGGTGGCCGGGGTGTTGCAAAGACCGAATGGCATTACAAGCCACTCGAATAACCCCTGCCGTGTCTTGAATGCAATCTTCCACGTATCATCTTTGCGGATTCGAAATTGGTGATATCCGGATTTGAGATCGAACTTTGTGAAGACGGTTGCGTGCTTCAACTGGTCCAATAAGTCGTCGATGCGTGGGAGAGGGTACCGGTTTTTGATGTTGATTTTGTTAAGAGCTAGGTAGTCAATGCACATGCGCCACCCGCCATCTTTCTTTGGTACCAGCACGATCGGCGAGCCACAAGGAGAGCTACTTGGTTTGATGACGCCGGCTTCAAGTAGTTCGTTCACCTGCCACTTGATCTCCTCATTCTCCATCACTGAGTTGCGGTACATGAAAAGGTTAGGCAATGTGGAGTCCGAGATGAGTTGGATGTCATGTTCTACCGCCCGCTTTAGAGGTAACCTATCCGCTTCTGTGAACAAACTCGCATACTTGTCAAGTAGTTCATTCAACTTGTTGTTCAGCTCTTTACATGATAATGTTAGAGCTAAAACCTTTGCTTCAATTTCTACCGGCCGGATCATCAACAGGACAAACTTTTGATAGGCACTTACCATCCGTCTTGCTTGGCAAGCAGTCACCAAATCCACCTTTTGGCATGCTCGATTTTTGTTGACGATGTATTTCTTCTCGTCTGTCTCGAACTGGTACCACTAGGCGCGTCGGTAGTAGATAGCATCACGCTCCCAAAGATACAGACTGCCAGAAATCACCTGGCAAATATCAAGAGGTACCACTTCACACGTCACTTTGTCGATGTATTGACTAGTGATGGCGAAGCAAAATTTGCACTGGCGGTCAATCTTGAGTTCCACGTCCTTCTGGATCCATCTAAGCGGGTATGGTCGTGGATGTAGTGTTTTCTCAAGTCCTAGTTTTTGAACCAAGCTTGACGAGATCAGGTTCTTTTGACTGCCGGTGTCGATGATGGCCTCGATGATTTCTTGCTTCACTTGAATTCGCATTGTGAACAGCTCCTCCTTCTCATCGAGTACGGTCGGCGAACTCGAGGTTGTCTCCTTCGGCATTGCCATCAAAGACAAACTCTTGTCTGCTCCTATGATCCGTCTGAGTTCGATGTGGTCATTGGAGATTGTTGCCGCCGTTGTGCGTTTAGCACTTTCCCTTCTTGTGTCCTGTGATTTTGCAATGTTCACAGAACTTGTTTGATTTGGATGAGGAGGAAGAGTTACTCCTTTGGGCGTGCTTCTTAGGATGATGGTTGCCGCCACTCTTCTCCTTGCCGCTATCAGACGCACGTTGTCCGCCGGGTTTGTTCTTCTGCTCGATGGCCATAGCAATGCTACTAGCATTGGAGACGTTAGTTGCTTGATATAAGCGTAGTTCGTTTTGGATTTGTCGATGCAGGCTAGCTACAAACTTGGTGAAAACGTCTTCGTTGTCGAGTTAGATACCTAGCGTCACTGCTAGGCACCGGAATTCCGTAGTGTATTCTTGCACTGTTTGGTTCTGTCGCTGCCTTAAGTTGTGCCAACGCGACCATCAATCCTGTGAGTATCCCATCGGATAGAATTCTTGGCGCAGAAGGTGAGAAAATTCTTCCCATGTTACCTCCCTATTGTTGTTGGTCTTCAAGTACACGTTCCACCAAGCTAATGCATGGCTGGTTAGCTTTCGTCATGCAAACGTGACTTTCTCGCCACTACCAAACCCGTAGAGGGTGAAGTAGGTCTCTAGCTGGTCCACCCAAGAGTCCAGCTTCTCCGCGTCGATGGTGCCGTCGAACATTGGAATGTCAATTCTGGCCTCAACTTTGAAGGGTTGAGGCCTTCCTTTCGTGAACAATACAATACTAGCATCATCCCGGTTGTCATGGTCCTCCTCCTCCTTCAAGACCGAGGTACCCCCAGTCTTATTCTTCACGGTCGTCAAACGAGCTCGTGGCGGAGAAGGTTTGTTGCTATCGTTCTTCACCATCGTGGGTAGTGGGGAAGATGTTTGAGCTTGAATCCACGTTAAATTGAGTGGTCAGCCTATCGACCTTAGCTGAGAGGTTGGGCTGATCTGGTGTGAAATCATCGTCGGCCGACATTGTTGATGAAGATTCGGCCTTCCTTGTTGGCCGATGGTGAACTTGCAAGATGGAGAGAGGTTCGCCGGTTGTCTGATAGTCGGATTTGGTTAGAACCATGCACAGGTGGAAAACCAATGCTCTGATACCAAAACTTGATCCGAACAAGGGAGGTCACGTCGCGTGGCCTTCGTCTTGATCAAAAAACAAGAGGGTGGAGATTGAAGAACAGTAAGCTTTAGTGGAAAGAACCCTCGATAGTCCAATGGACTCTCTCTGTTACAAGAACCATTCTTTGTTACAGAGGCTACTGCTTTCTTCTTACTTCCAAAACTCCCCTCCCTTGTTTCCCTCCGGACTTCAGCTTTTAATCGTCCTCCCCATCACAACTGATGTGAGACTCGGCCAATACGTCAATTCACTGGCTTCCCCATGCCCCACGTCCTCACAACGAAAAACGTGCATGACTTGGGATGGCTCAGGAAGTGTGTTCTTCCTCCCGTTTGTTGTGGCTCTCCACGTCCCACAGCGAGGCTCGGGAGACCAAGGCTTGTCATGCATGGGATTCGGCACATTGAGCTTCCTCCCTGCATGGGACTCGGGCATGTCGAGCTTCTTCTCGCTCGTCGTGCGCGGGACTCAGGCACGTCATTCGCACGTTGTTCTTCCTCCCACATGGAACTCGGCACATCGTTCGCATGTCGTTCTTCCTCCCGCATGGAACTTGGCACGTCGTTCACACGTCGTTTGCATGGAACTCGGCACATCATGCTTTATCCATCCGTGATGCTCCCGAGTGCAGGAGATCGTCTCGGATCAGTAAGTTTATCTATAAATTCTGATTATGATAATAAAATAAAACTAGGAGAGAAAGAAACATAATCCTTTCTCTAAAACCAGTAGAATATCTCGAATTAGTTAGGAAAAGTGAAGGGAAAAGAAAAATATAGACCTCATTAAGAGTGAGTTGATGGGAACTTCAGTGTTAAAAAAGGAAAGGCATGCAAACTTCTATTAGGGCATGGCGTGAGCCCGAATCTTAAATGATAAATTTGTTGTAATTATTTAACAGAAATATTTAGGTGAATAAAAAAAATCTTGTAAGATAAGACAAGGCAAATGATGCCAAGGAGGTATTTAACTTGGATACTTCTCTAATATGTGTCGGTGAGGGTCTTAACAATGTGTTAAAAATGTCAGCAAATCATGAAGCAATCTTACAGAAAAATTTGTTTTCACATGTCATTGTGACTATTTAAAATCTAAATGAAATTTCCATCATTTCCTTTCTTCCAGTTGTGAAAGTTACTAAAAACTAACTGGATTGAACTTAGGGGTCTGACTTGATTTTTGGGAAAAGGTAATACAGCACAAACAATGATCGTTAGTGGCTAGTTAGCTTACTTCCTCGTTTAAAAATTTGATAAACAGGTACCGAGGGGAAAGACTATCGATGTACTTGATTTTGGAAAGAAACTTCTATGATGGGAGAAACTAGAGAAAAATTAGGTAGGTGTCAGGAAGAAAGTATCGTGATAGTTTTTATTCAGAGAAATAAGGACATGTAGAAGGTGTTAGGGCTCGTTTGGTTCGCGGGAAGCATTTTCCCTCCTAGGAATATGATTTCTGGAAAACAAATTTCTAGGAAGAGGATGCCTAGGAAAGTACTTTTGGCATGTTTGGTTGATCATGGAAAAGTGACAAATTTCCAAAGTGCTTATGTTTGGTTGGCCATCCACTTTCCTAGGAAAGTTATGTATAATTCCTATTATGCCCTTAATAAAAATTAGGTGTTTAATGCCTCTTTAATGCTTCTTTAATGCTGAAGGGCCTTTTTGGAAAAAAGTAAAAATGAAGTGATTCCCGCCTCATGGGAAAGTAACTTTTCCATGTTTCTCATGGAAAAGACTTTTCCATGAAATGTGGGAATCATATTCCCATGGGAATACAACTTTCTCGTCTCTCTCCTTTGAAAACTCCAACCAAACAAGAGGCATCTCATTACTTTCCCGTTGACCACACTTTCCCCCTTCTTTTCCCGCGAACCAAACGAGCCCTTAGTGAAAAATGTGGCAGTAGTTATTGTAAGAAGAATAAGTTTTTAGCTGCTGTGAGCCTACACCAAAGGTTCAGTCTTTAGTCCTTACCTCTTTATAGATTACATATCACCACCTATGGTGCATGCTATACAAACATTTAGTGTTATGAAATAAGAAAAATAAAAGGACACTATAAATCATAGTATTTGTTGAATAAAAATGGGACATGTTGAATGCAGTTTTACTTTGAATGCAAATGATTCTAGGCCCTAGACTAAGCGTTATTCAGTTGCAGAAAGTTATAAGGCAAGGAACGTAATTAAGTACATACTTGTATTTTAGAGAGAGGATAAAGTAATGATGATTGAGTTTGATGACAAGATAATATACCTTTACTAAAAGAGGTTCAAATGTGTAAACCAGTTGCGAAAGAGGGGGTAAAATGTTAGAAACATGGATTTAAGTCAAAGGAAGCATTTGTGGAGAAAAAAACAATAATGGTTGAGGATTTGCCGTTGGTAAGAATGAGGCTGATAAAGAATTTATAAATCTGATGTCATATAGATGGGATGTGATTTATTGGCTGTGTACGATTATTGGTGGAAAAGTCTATTTGCTACATAGCTTATTTGTTATGTGTATAATTATTTGTGAAAATATTGGTAGTATGTAGCGTTTTACCCATGCAAGTTCTTGGGGCTGACAATGTTTCTCCCGCAAGGTTTTAAATCCCATGGGACAAAGCTTTTTCCATGGAAGGGGTGTGCGGCTGTCCCACCTCGTCCCGATATGTGGGATAGGAGATGTCTTATGATGTGCCGATCGAGATACTAGAACGATGATGGGACCTGTCCCAACACGTGGAAGACTACCTCATCCTATTGTCCCACGGGATGTTCCACCAGGATTTGAAACCATTCCTGGGAGAAAAATGGTATCATATGTATCATTGTCATGTTTTACATATGAGCAAAAAGTCTTCAAATTTCAGCTCGCTGCTAACATAATCTCTCTCTCTCTCTCTAAGTTGAATATAAGATTCTGTTTAGCTTTATTAAATTAATAAAAAGGAAATTTGGATTTCTCCAGCATTTTTCATGTTCAAACTTCAAAGTATCTCTTTTCATGTTTCTGTAATTATTCCTATTAATCAATTTGTTATTCTAATCAGCTAACACGTTAACGTACAGTATCCTTCTTACTTATATCTTGGCCATTATATTTGTAGCTGGAATACGTGGAATGAACTTTATATTCTGTACCATAACCATCAAGCCTTGTCCCAACTGTTTGGATTAGCACAGTCTTTAAGATGTTCAATTAAGAAAAGGAAAATTGGAATGCGTGTGTTCTGTGCCATTTGAAAGAATCTGCATTTAGGTTGACCTAGAACTCTTGTTTTGTTGTATAAAATTCTTGTGACAATTCATCATTGTTATCAGAAAAAGAATAAGAGATCTTTCTTTCTACTCTTTTGGAGTAAGAAAGGTTATACACTAATCATAAGTCAATTTTTGCAGAAATGGTCTGTCTATAGATAGCAAAAAAATCTCCTTTGCAGAGATGATGCCTGATGATGTGCAAGTGTCTAGAGAAGAAAGGGCTTTTCGGTTATGGATCAACAGTCTTGGAGTTGATACATATGTTAATGATTTGTTTGAGGATGTCAGAAATGGGTAAGCATTTCTTGCAATAAATATTTGCCTTTTTGCTAATGTTGCTGATTGTTATCAGACTGGTACAGATGGGTTCTTTTGGAAGTACTTGACAAAATTTCCCCCGGATCAGTTAATTGGAAGCATGCAACAAAACCTCCCATCAAGATGCCCTTCAGAAAAGTAGAGAACTGCAATCAAGTTATAAGGATTGGGAAACAGTTAAAGTTCTCACTTGTTAACATAGCGGGTAATGACATCGTACAAGGAAATAAGAAGCTAATTCTTGGTGAGTTTATATTTACTATTTCCTGCAGGATTCAAGTTGACCTTTACTTTCCCTAGTTTCAATCCATTGTTCTGCAGTTTAGCAGCCTTTTTACCAGTTTCCTCCATGTGTGTTATCTCCCAAGTTTAATTTTATTGCTATAATATCTCTAAAATATTTTATCATCTTCATTATCATGCACATGAAACATACATATAAATTGTAATCTTGGGCTCTAAACACTTAAATATATTAGGTCTCAACAAACTCAAAAGGCCCAGCTTT